>NC_138769.1:18850159-19120159 GCF_965119305.1 Pelophylax lessonae
GAGCAGAGTATTTCAGGAGAGGAGAGTTATAGAGGAAGGAGCAGAGTCCTGCAGCAGAGCAGAGTATTTCAGGAGAGGAGAGTTAGATAGAGGAAGGAGCAGAGACCTCCAGCAGTGCAGAGTATTTCAGGAGAGGAGAGCTGGATAGAGGAAGGAGCAGAGTCCTCCAGCAGTGTAGAGTATTTCAGGAGAGGAGAGTTGGATAGAGGAAGGAGCAGAGACCTCCAGCAGTGCAGAGTATTTCAGTAGAGGAGAGTTATAGAGGAAGCAGAAGAGTCCTCCAGCAGAGCAGAGTATTTCAGAAGAGGAGAGTTAGATAGAGGAAGGAGCAGAGTCCTCCAGCAGTGCAGAGTATTTTGGGAGAGGAGAGTTATAGAGGAAGGAGCAGAGTTCCCCAGCAGTGCAAAGTATTTTGGGAGAGGAGAGTTAGATAGAGGAAGGAGCAGAGTCCTCCAGCAGTGCAGAGTATTTCAGAAGAGGAGAGCTAGATAGAGGTAGGAGCAGAGTCCCCCAGCAGTGCAGAGTATTTTGGGAGAGGAGAGTTATAGAGGAAGGAGCAGAGTCCTCCAGCAGTGCAGAGTATTTCAGGAGAGGAGAGCTAGATAGAGGGAGGAGAAGAGAGTTACATGGGTACATTTTGGCGATTGTCTCTTTGGCCTGGATTGGAGGTCTGTCCAGGCTGCCGTGATTTGTGAGATCTGTTATTTTTAGCCAGGGCTGTGCCACCTGCATCCTGTGAAATTGGAAGGATATCTGGCATCAACAGGACAATTTATGTGTTTATTTCCTGAGCAGCCTACGCAGCATGAAGATATCAGAGTTCGCTGTACAATATTTACTCCTTACCTACAGGACCAGCGCAGCATAGAGTTTGAAAAGCAGAATCAGTAGATATATATACATATATATGTGTGTGTGTATGAGTTCCTGCACCTATATATATATATATATATATATATATATATATATATATATATATATATATATATATATATATATATATATATACATAGGAGATCCCCCTTCCCTGTAAATAATTATGGGGTACTAACAAAAGTTTGACCATTCACTGAATGCTTAAAAGACAAACAGTGCAAATATTAAGAATACAGAAAATAGACGTCAGCTCTTCGTCTCATACTGCCTGCCAGATACATTTAGCGTCAGAACTTTTTCAGCTGGAACTTGATGGAACTCAGTTCCACCACCTCTGGCTCAGGTCCTCTGCTATCTGCTCACCCATGGGAGAACTTTTTCCAAGGGGGGCATCATTTTAAGGTCAGCCATGCTCCGCCCCTTTTCAACAATGTCATAAAGGGGAAGGGCTTAGCCATTATCGCATAAAGCGCAGGCATTCAAAGGTTTGAGAAACCTGATGCAAAAGCAAAGTTGACCCTCTCTGTTTTGGGTTCGGGCAGGCGGTGTATGCATTCACGTGCCGTGCCTCTCTGCATGGGGCCACAAAGCTCCTCAATTTCCTTGCCCCGGGCTCCCCCTCTCTTGGAATTATAGCACCGGGGCCTGGGGCTGAGGACAGTGGTCAGTGATGTCAGTCACCACGCGACTCGCGAGTATTTATTTTTAAAGGGGAAAAATAAGCCTCTCTTTAACAGTTTTCAGAGCACTGATCACCGCACACGTGACCCGCCGCTTCGCTCCTCCTCTCGGCCTCTCCTACTCCCCTGCCGACTGATGTCAGCGTGGAATCCTTGGCCCCGCTCGCTGCAGGCAGCTGTCAGACAGGGAGAGGAGAGAGCTGGCTGGCAGTGGCGGCTGGTGCTCAAAATTTTTAGGGAGGGGCGCAAACAAAAAAATGTAATAGGCATTGCTTTGCGGCAAAAAACACTGTAAAAAATTGCGTGACTTTGAGGTCACAAAAGTGTGAAAGGGGCCTTCAGTAATTAAGGTATAGCGTGCCCCCTTTCAATGCAGAGAGACCAGCGTGCCCTGTTTCAATGCACAGAGACCAGCGTGCCCCCTTTCAATGCACAGAGACCAGCGTGCCCCCTTTTAATGCACAGAGACCAGCGTGCCCCCTTTCAATGCAGAGATGCCATCGTGCCTCCTTTCATTGCAGAGATGCCAGCGTTCCCCCTTCTAATGCAGAGATGCCAGCGTTCCCCCTTTCAATGCAGAGATGCCAGCGTGCCCCCTTTCAATGCAGAGTGACCAGCGAAAGCGTGCCCCCCCCCCCGCGAGACCATTGCACTTACCTCAGGCAGTGGTGGCTTCTCCCCAGTCCCCCGGCGTCTCCTCGAGTCCTCAGTCCTCCCGCCTCCTCGGCCAATGGCATGGTGGGCTCAGGGGCACTGCTCTGCGCCCCGGGTCCACCCTTTGCTGAAGCCTATTGCCTCTGGCTCTAATCAGGTGATTCAAAAAGAAAAAAAAGTCCCATTGAACTCCATGCGTCTGGCGCCCCGCATGTAGATTAGGGGGCCGGACGCATGGATGGGGGGGCAGCGCCCCTGCGCCCCCAACGCACCGGCCACCACTGCTGGCGGGGCAGGTGAGTGGCGATCGGCGCTCTGAAAACTGGTAAAGAACGGCTTATTTTTTTTAAAACACAAACACAGGGGCACGGGCACACAGGATTATTAAACAGACCAGACCAGACAGTATAAATTGGCATAACAATCACTTTAATAGGGAAGTTGAGATTCCCGGGGGGCACTTTTAAAGAGGGGGGAGGGGGGAGATGGGGGCAATAAAGGGAAGGTTGCATGCAGAGGTCAGACCTGAAGAAGGGTGAAAGTGAGATGTGGATGGGGGAATGCAGAGGTAGGCAGCTGTGGAAAAAGGCTGAAGGTGTGCAGGGCATCCCTAAATTCTGCACCCTGTGTGCGGAGCATCCCTAAACTCTGCACCCTGTGCACGGGGCATCCCTAAACTCTGCACCCTGTGCACGGGGCATCCCTAAACTCTGCACCCTGTGCATGGGGCATCCCTAAACTTTGCACCCTGTGCATGGGGCATCCCTAAACTCTGCACCCTGTACGCGGGGCATCCCTAAACTCTGCACCCTGTGCGCAGGGCATCCCTAAACTCTGCACCCTGTGGGTGGGGCATCCCTAAACTCTTCACCTTGTGCACAGGGCATCCCTAAACTCTGCACCCTGTGCATGGGGCATCCCTAAACTCTGCACCTTGTGCATGGGGCATCCCTAAACTCTGCACCCTATGCACGGGGCATCACTAAATTCTGCACCCTGTGCACTGGGCATCCCTAAATTTGGCACCCTGTGCGTGGGGCATCCCTAAACTCTGCACCCTGTGTGTGGGGCATCCCTAAGCTCTTCACCCTGTGCACAGGGCATTCCTAAACTCTGCATCCCGTGCGTGGGGCATCCCCAAAACTCTGCACTCTGTGCATAGGGCATCCCTAAACTCTGCACTCTGTGCGTGGGGCATCCCTAAACTCTGCACCCTATGTGCCCATGTACGGGGCATCCCTAAACTCTGCACCCTTTGCACGGGGCATCCCTAAGCTCTGCACCCTGTGCGCGGGGCATCCCTAATTTCTGCACTCTGTATGTAATGCATTTCCTGCCATTTAACAACGCAGAAGTGCTCAGGGTAAGGTTTTATTCTATTGCAGAGCTACACTATATTACCAAAAGCTTTGGGACGCCTGCCTTTATACACACATTACTTTACACACAGAACTTTAATGGCATCCCAGTCTTAGTCTGTAGGGTTCAATACTGAGTAGGCCCACCCTTTGCAGCTATAACAGCTTCAACTCTTCTGGGAAGACTGTCCACAAGGTTTAGGAGAGTGTCTATGGGAATGTTTGACTATTCTTCCGGAAGCACATTTTTTAGGTCAGGCACTGATGTTGGGTGAGAAGGCCTGGCTTGCAGTCTCCACTATAATTCATCCCAAAGGTGTTCTATCGGGTTGAGGTACTACTTTGTGCAGGCCAGTCAAGTTCCTCCACCCCAAATTCGCTCATCTATGTCTTTATGGACCTTGCTTTGTGCACTGGGGAGGTGTGGGGAGTGTGTAGAAGGTGAGTCGGAGGTGTAAAAAGGGGTGGAAGGAGATAGAATGTAAATTAGAGGCAGAGCAGAGAGTAGATAGTAAACTGGAGATAAGGATGGGGATAGAAGATGATTTAGAGGTGGGGAAAGGGGTAAGAGGTGAGTTAGAGGAGGGGAAGGGGGGTTGTAGGTTAATTGTAGGTGAGGAAAGTGGTAGAAAAAGAGTCAGAGGGGAGGAAGGGGATAGAATATGAATTGGAGGTGTGGAAGGAGCTAGAAGGTAAATTGAATTGGGGGGGGGGGGGCGGAGTGTAGAAACATAAATGAAGGTAGTGGAGGGGAAATAGAAAGTGAGTTGGTGGTTCAGAAGGGGGTAGAATGTGAATTAGAGGTGGGAAAGGGATAAAATGTAAATTGGCGATGGGGGAGGGATGGAATGCGATGAAGGGAGTAAAGGGGAACAGGAGAATGGTGAAATGGGGGTGGGGAAAGAGGTAGAAGGTGAACTGGAGGTGGGGGAGGGAGAAGAAGATAACGTAAAGGTATGGAAGGAGTAGAAGGTAAATTGGAGGTATGACGTGGATAGAAGATAATTTGGTAGTGTTGAAGTGGTTGAAGGTAAATTAGAGGTATGGAAGGGGTAGAAGGTAAATTGAAAGTGTGGGAGTGGATAGAAGGTAAGTTGACAGTGTTGAAGTGGTCGAAGGTAAATTGGATTATAGAATTATTACTCATATTAGGCACCCCTTTTCCTGCCTTGTTCTCCAAGTGGAGAAAAAGCGGGGACTTCCTGTTTTGTAGTTCAGTTTGGGGATAGTGCCGTTGATTTGACTGGATATCTATTTTGTCCACACAGAATTTCCCTCTACCCAGTGGCGGCCCTTCCATTGTGGGGCGCAGGGGTGCCGCCCCCCCATCCATGCATCCGACCCCCTAATCTACATGCAGGGCGCCAGATGCATGGATTCCAAAAAGAGGCTCTAATAGGCTTTAAAAAAGGGTGGGCTTGGGGCGCAGCTACACCCAGTTGTATGACAATAGCAAATAAATATTCGCTATTATCACACTGTTTCTCCTCGCAGCCAATCAGGAAGCGGGTCGTGAGACCCCTTTCCTGATTAGATGAAAAGAGAAGCGATTTTACTGGCCATTGGCCAGGAAGAGGGAGGAGACACAGGGCCAGAGGAGGTAAGAATGCCTGCTGTCAGCCGTCTGTCCCGCTGGGGCGGGGGTGTATTTGCCGGCCGTGGCGTGGTAGGTGGTGTATTGGCCGGCCATCCATCTGTTTGTCCATCCCGCTGGGACGGGGTGGTGGTGGATTTGCCGCCCCCCCCCAAATATTGACCCATCACCTGCCACTGCTCCTACCCCTTCATATCAGAAGGTACATTGGAGGTGTGGAAGGGGTAGAATGTGAATTGGAGGTGTGGAAGTGGAAAGAAGGAAAGTTGGCGGTGTTGATGGGGTGGAAGGTGAATTGGAGGTATAGAAGGGGTAGAAGGTAAATTGGAAATGTGGAAGTGTATAGCAGGTAAGTTGGTTGTGTTAAAGGGGTAGAAGGTGATTTGGAGGTATGGAAGGGGTAGAAGGCGAATTGGAGGTATGGAAGAGGTAGAAGGTAAGTTGGAGGTGTGGCAGTGGATATAAGGTAAGTTGGCAGTGTTGAAGAGGTAGAAGGCAAATTGGAGGTATGGAAAGGGTAAAAAGTAAATTGGAGGTGTGGAAGTGGATAAAAGGTAAGTTGACAGTGCTGAAGAAGTAGAAGGTAAACTGGAGGCGTGGAAGGGGTAGAAGGTGAATTGGAGGTGTGGAAGTGGATAGAAGGTAAGTTGAAAGTGTAGAAGGGGTGAAAGGTAAATTGGAAGTATGGAAGAGGTAGAAGGTAAATTGGAGGTGTGGAAGGGGTAGAAGTTAAATTAGAGGTATGGAAGGGATAGAAGCAGGCCCGGACTAGCCATAAGGCACACCAGACACTTGCATGTCCTTGTGAGGCCAAGGCAGCCAGGCTGCTCCTTGAGCCCACACCACTCACTCGGCCTCTCTGCCAGCCATCAATTCAGCTCGGCTGTCGAGCCAGGGGGGTGGAAACTACAGGTCCGCTGACCTGTGACCATGAAGAGGGAGGGGATCTGGAGGAGATGCCGGACAGGAGGGAAAGTAAGCCCAACTCCCTGTGTGTGAGCCTGGATAGGGGGACTGGCTGCAAATACAGAAGAAGAATGAATCTCTTAAATTTAAATGGGACTGTGAGCAATCTATGGTGGTGTAAATATTAGGATGCCGCTAGCACTGATCACTCCCTTGTTGTGAGTGTGTTGTGAATCAAATAATATAAATATGTGAGATTAAATCCCAATCACCAGTGCTCAAATATGGTCATGAGCAAACTTGATTTCACCTCCAATACCTGTGCTCCCCACCCCCTTCAGGTGGGTGCCTCACCTTTGTGCCTGTGACCTCGCACTTAAACTTGGTCAGTAATGGCCTTGGGCTCAATCCAATAGATATGGATGCGGGGTTGCTTTTTCTTAAATGCTGTCAGGGTGCTCCTATCCCTCACGGATGGCTCACATGGATAGGAAGAGAGATATACATGGTGCAAGTAACGTCTTGTAAACAGACTTTATTAAAAATAAACGTATTGCACTTAGTGCCCATTCACACTACCACGTCTTGTTAGGCGACTGGTCAGCCTGACTAGTCGCGGCCCATGCAGTGCTATGGGAACCGTTCTAATAGGAGCGACTCAAGTCGCTCCGACTTAGAAAATAGTTCCTGTACTACTTCGGGGCGATATCGGAGCGACTTGCATTGACATTCATTATATGAAGTCCGTGCAAGTCGCGCCGAAGTCGCGGTGCACGCGACTTCACAGGTCGCCCCCGAAGTCGTGCCGCGGTAGTGTGAACCGGCACTTACCACACTATAATGGCTATTTTGCAAATAGTGGCCCAGAAGCTCAGGCGGGGGTCTCCAACTGTTCTGGTTTATCCACTCAGTGAGCTATGAAAATGCTCTCAGCCATACTCACACTCCGACGTATGGCCCCTCCCCCACGCGTATCGACACAGGGCTCTTGCGTGTCCTCATCAGGGAACAAGAATGAATCTCTCCATTTTTTTTTCCTGCAGCCCCTGAAAGCCTTCTTCTTCTCTCCCTCCTGCAGGAATTCAGAGGCTGCAGGAGAAAATTGAGAGACTCAGTGTTTTTTCTGTATATGGAGCTGGTCCTCCAATCCTTCTACTGCCTCCCCCCCCCCATGCTCTCCAATTCCCTCATTGCTCTACAGCCCCCCAGTGTTATCCCCCCACTGTGCTCTCAGCCCCCCCCCCACTGTTCTCCAGTGCTCTCTGCCCCCCAGTGCTCACCCCCACTGTGAAGTGGATAGAAGGAATGTTGGCAGTGTTGAAAGGATAGAAGATGAATTGGAGTTATAGAAGGTGTAGAAGGTAAATTGGAGGTGTGGAAGTGTATAGAAGGTAAGTTGGCTGTGTTAAGTGGGTAGATTGTGAATTAGAGGTATGAAAGGGGTAGAAGGTAAATTGGAGGTGTGGAAGTGGATAGAAGGTAAGTTGGCAGTGTTGAAGGGGTAGAAGTTAAATTGGAGGCATGGAAGGGATAGAAGGTATAATGGAGGTGTGGAAATGGCTAGAAAGTAAGTTGACAGTGTTGATTTTGAAGGGGAAGAATGTAAATTGGAGGTGTGGAAGGGGTAGAAGGTGAATTGGAGGCATGGAAGGGATAGAAGGTAAATTGGAGGTGTGGAAGTGGATAGAAGGTAAGTTGACAGTGTTGAAGGGGTAGAAGGTAAATTGGAGGCATGGAAGGGGTAGAAGGTGAATTGGAAGTATGGAAAGGTACATTGGTGGCATGGATGTGGATAGAAGGAAAGTTGGCAGTGTTGAAAGGATAGAAGATGAATTGGAGTTATAGAAGGGATAGAAGGTAAATTGGAGGCGTGGAAGTGGATAGAAGGTAAGTTGGCTATGTTAAATGGGTAGATTGTGAATTGGAGGTATGGAAGGGGTAGAAGGTAAATTGGAGGTGTGGAAGTGGATAGAAGGTATGTTGGCAGTGTTGAAGGGGTAGAAGGTGAATTGGGGGCATGGAAGGGATAGAAGGTATAATGGAGGTGTGGAAGTGGCTAGAAGGTAAGTTGACAGTGTTGATTTTGAAGGGGAAGAAGGTAAATTGGAGGTGTGGAAGGGGTAGAAGGTGAATTGGAGGCATGGAAGGGATAGAAGGTAAATTGGAGGCGTGGAAGTGGCTAGAAGGTAAGTTGACAGTGTTGAAGGGGTAGAAGGTAAATTGGAGGCGTGGAAGGGGTAGAAGGTGAATTGGAAGTATGGAAAGGTACATTGGTGGCGTGGATGTGGATAGAAGGAAAGTTGGCAGTGTTGAAAGGATAGAAGATGAATTGGACTTATAGAAGGGGTAGAAGGTAAATTGGAGGTGTGGAAGTGGATAGAAGGTAAGTTGGCTGTGTTAAATGGGTAGATTGTGAAATGGAGGTATGGAAGGGGTAGAAGGTAAATTGGAGGTGTGGAAGTGGATAGAAGGTAAGTTGGCAGTGTTGAAGGGGTAGAAGGTGAATTGGAGGCATGGAAGGGATAAAAGGTATAATGGAGGTGTGGAAGTGGCTAGAAGGTAAGTTGACAGTGTTGATTTTGAAGGTGAAGAAGGTAAACTGGAGGTGTGGAAGGGTTAGAAGGTGAATTGGAGGCATGGAAGGGATAGAAGGTAATTTGGAGGCGTGGAAGTGGCTAGAAGGTAAGTTGACAGTGTTGAAGGGGTAGAAGGTGAATTGGAGGCATGGAATGGATAGAAGGTATAATGGAGTTGTGGAAGTGGCTAGAAGGTAAGTTGACAGTGTTGATTTTGAAGGGGAAGAAGGTAAATTGGAGGTGTGGAAGGGGTAGAAGGTGAATTGGAGGCATGGAAGAGATAGAAGGTAAATTGGAGGCATGGAAGTGGCTAGAAGGTAAGTTGACAGTGTTGAAGGGGTAGAAGGTAAATTGGAGGCGTGGAAGGGGTAGAAGGTGAATTGGAAGTATGGAAAGGTACATTGGTGGCGTGGATGTGGATAGAAGGAAAGTTGGCAGTGTTGAAAGGATAGAAGATGAATTGGACTTATAGAAGGGGTAGAAGGTAAATTGGAGGTGTGGAAGTGGATAGAAGGTAAGTTGGCTGTGTTAAATGGGTAGATTGTGAAATGGAGGTATGGAAGGGGTAGAAGGTAAATTGGAGGTGTGGAAGTGGATAGAAGGTAAGTTGGCAGTGTTGAAGGGGTAGAAGGTGAATTGGAGGCATGGAAGGGATAGAAGGTATAATGGAGGTGTGGAAGTGGCTAGAAGGTAAGTTGACAGTGTTGATTTTGAAGGTGAAGACGGTAAACTGGAGGTGTGGAAGGGGTAGAAGGTGAATTGGAGGCATGGAAGGGATAGAAGGTAATATGGAGGCGTGGAAGTGGCTAGAAGGTAAGTTGACAGTGTTGAAGGGGTAGAAGGTGAATTGGAGGCATGGAAGGGATAGAAGGTATAATGGAGGTGTGGAAGTGGCTAGAAGGTAAGTTGACAGTGTTGATTTTGAAGGTGAAGAAGGTAAACTGGAGGTGTGGAAGGGGTAGAAGGTGAATTGGAGGCATGGAAGGGATAGAACGTAAATTGGAGGCATGGAAGTGGCTATAATGTAAGTTGACAGTGTTGAAGGGGTAGAAGGTAAATTGGAGGTGTGGTAGGGGTAGAAGGTGAATTGGAAGTATGGAAAGGTACATTGGTGGCATGGATATGGATAGAAGGAAAGTTGGCAGTGTTGAAAGGATAGAAGATGATTTGGAGTTATAGAAGGGGTCGAAGGTAAATTGGAGGTGTGGAAGTGGATAGAAGGTAAGCTGGCTGTATTAGATGGTATTGGGTAGATTGTGATTTGGAGGTATGGAAGGGGTAGAAGGTAAATTGGAGGTGTGGAAGTGGATAGAAGGTAAGTTGGCAGTGTTGAAGAGATAGAAGGTAAATTGGAGGTGTGAAAGAAGTAGAAGGTAAATTTGAGGAATGGAAGGGGTAGAAGGTAAATTGAAGGTGTGGAAGTTGATAGAAGGTAAGTTTGCAGTGTTGAAGTGGTAGAAGGTAAATTGAAAAGGTGAAAAGAAGTAGAAGGTAAATTGTAGGTGTGGAAGGCGTGAATGGTGTAGCAAGCAGGGTAAAATGACCATTCATTCTTTTAACTTTCTGTTTTCTCTGCCTACTTTTTGGATCTTCAAAGTATTTCTTAACACTTCTTAGGTACTTTGTGACCTCTTCCTCATGCCAGCTCCCCCTTCAGCTCCCAGCACTTGAAACATGTGAGCCTGAAAATACAATACAATTCAATAAAGCTCGATACTGCAGAACCTATAAATATGATTTTTGTTTATTTGGGGGTGTAAATGTCTTTCTAAAATGATATATAAACACACACAGTTGGTATTTAGTAAATATTTGTAAGTATTTTGTAAATATCAGGATAACATTTGTAGAGCGGGTGCAATTGTTGCGCAGTTTTTTTTACATGAGGCCTCTTGTACAGTGACCAAGTCTGTGGGGACTCCACTCTACACGTGTGTGTAGGGGGAGTTTTTCTCTATAGGGACGTATCTCCATACTGGCCTTCTCCTCCTACTCTGTAGACCAGCCTTCCTCAACCTTTTCAACCCAGAGGAACCCTTGAAATAACTTTCTGGTCTTAGGGAACCCCTGCTAAAAATTACTATATCTTCAACTCATAATACATTGGTGGGATGGTCAGTGGGAAGAATGCTCCTTACACTGGGGACATTGGAAGGAATTACCCCCTTAGCTCTAGCTAAAAAGATCACTGGTGTCAGTGGGAACAAGTCTGAGAAATAGATATTGCTCATTGCTCAAGGAACCCCTAGCAACCTCTGGAGGAACCCTAGGGTTTCATGGAACCCTGGCTGAGAAACCCTGCTGTAGACAATCCAAGAATACCACCTTGTTCAGGTCTCCAATTTAAACTAAAATAATAACTTCAATAAGTCTTAGACATATGAGAAGTGCATTTGATGTTTGCTCAGCTCCTGTACAGAGGTCCATAGGGATATTTATGTGTAGATCAATGCACAGAGGACTCTCAGCTCAGGCAATAACCGTCCATAGATTTTCAGATCCATATTTATTTAGGGACGTGTTAGCGCCTTTGTTGACTTGCAGTCCATTGACTTTTCTGATGGGGATATTCAGCTGTGCATTGGAATACAGAGAGTTGCTTGCTCTGTAGAGGGGGCTGAGCAGAGCTTAAAGTAGATGAAGTGTCTCCAGGCTGCATTGTGCTGCTGGAGAGTGATCTCAGCTGTGCAGGGTGAAGGCAGGGACCCCTCTGTATTAGAGCTCAGCAGTGCAGGCTGTAGAGGGGACACTGCAGAGTACTAGAGCATTTTCTGCATGGATATGAGGAGATCAGGACTGCTGTCATGATTTGCTGGTCCCTCTCTAGAGATTTGAAGGCATAGAGTCATGTTCTGCAGGATCAAGCACTGGTAATGGCCAGTGGGTCACTCTCTAGGTTTCTATAGTGTAGGAACATTGTCTTTGCTGCTGTGGACAGAAGGAAAGGGATCTGGGGGACCTGACAGAGATCCAAGGACTGAGGACCCCCATAACTTTTTACTGGAGCCAATCCTAGCCCAAACCTCTCCATCCAGGTAAGTCCTACATTTTTATCTTACTCCTACCACTGTTTTATACATCTGATTCTTGTATATAGAAACTGTGCATCCCAGCATGCCAAAACCCAATAGAGCATGTTGAGTATTGTACTTCTCCCACAAGACATATAAAAAATGTATGATATATTATGGTTACTCTATGGTGTGTTTTGTCTCTTTTTTGCCTGAAACAGCACAATGCAAGAAACAGTCACATCTAATTAGTAAATACCTCCCATTAGAGAAGAATTGATTTAACTAACTGTGTTCTTTTTGTGTTGAGCACGCAAAACAGGAAACAGTTGCGTCTAATTAGAAAATATCCCCCATTAAAGAAGAATTGATTTAACTAGCTGTGATGAGGACCTTTTTTTAAATACAATCTTTACTTTTTATTTTTCAATTAAATTTTTATCATAAAGACTTTTTATTCTTTAATAAAATCTTAATGATAAAGACTTTTTATTTTTTAATACAATCTTTCTGATAAAGACTTTTTATTTTTTAATACAATCTTTGTGATAAAGACTTTTTTTTTTTTTTTAATACGATCTATATGATAAACTCTTTTTTTTTTTTTTTTTATAATACAATCTTTATGATGAACACTTTTCAATGCCTTGTTACTTTTTCTGGTATATATTTAATTTGTTTCTTTATTTACGTAGATTACTTCTTCCTTTGTAGTTTATTGATAATTAACCTTTTAAATACAGTGCCAACTCAGACTGGATCTTAATAGAAATAATTGTAATTTTCAATTGTTATATTGTAAAATAGTTATAAAAAATATTAAGAAAATGCAAATTAACATTTTATTTATTGATTGATTTTATTGAGATCCAGTCTGAGTTTTCCTATATTTTAGACAGGCGATCAACAAACAAACTTCACAATAATGCTTAATCCACAGTAAATAAAAAATATTGTAATTTGGGGGTACCCTATTCCAGAGTCAGTGTTACCAAAATAAATAACTTTCTTTGATATAATTTGCCTTGTTTATATTGATCAGTATTAGAAATTTTTACAAAATGAATATTGAACTCATCTGGTTTAATCTCTACCTAACTATTCTTGTAGAGTGGCTCATTGATTGCCTCTGTTAGTGCCGGTTCACATTTCTGCGATCACAGAGATCACATGTAATTCGGAGCGCACTGCTTCTAAAATTACATGCGATCTCTGTGCGGTGCAAATTCAGCCATACAGTTTGTATGGCTGAATCGCACCGCAATCGCACCTAACTCGCACAGGACCCATTTTTTGGTCCGCAGCAGAATCGGATCGCATGGTGGTTCACACCAGTGCGATCCGATTCTATGCGAACTTTCAGATCGCACTGCGATATGCGATCTGATCTGGGGGTGTCGTTAACTTTTAATTGACACCCCCAGCGTATCGCATATGGCAGTGTGAACTGCCAGGGTTGCGGATGCGATGCGGGAACACGCTGTATATTCGCAGCGTTCCCACATCGCAGAAATGTGAACCGGCACTCAAAGCTTTTAATGCTTGGTCTGGTTAAATTATAGTAACATTTTGTATCAGTATCTTTGTAAGTTTGTAACAATACTCAATACAGAAATGACCTGGCTGGTATAGGGCATAGCTACAGTGATCCCTTAAATCTTAAATTGTATCTAAAGCTGGATACACACTATACAACTTTTATTGTTAGATTTCCTTTAGATTTAAGCCCCGTACACACATACCGATTGTCGGCCGTAAATATTCGGCCGACGACCGATAGGCCGGTTGTAGGCTTGTTAGTATCATGCTTCCGACAGCCGACAGTGCATTTTCGGCCGAACAGAATCTGTCGTGCAAGCATTAAAATTTTTGTTGGCCAACACCAGAACGGCCGATTGTTCGCCAGTCAGTACAGATTTCGGCCGACAGACAGCAGATTAGCAAGACTGGGCATGCTCAGAAAAGAAAAAAGACAAGGAAAGTTAACCATCGCATGACATCACTTCTGCAGTCGGCTGTTGTTGGCCGACAAAATTCGTGTGCAGTCTTTAGCAGTTTTCAACAGACACGACAGCCCTGGACAAAAGACGGCCGATCGTTCGGCCGACGATCAGTACGTGTGTACGGGGCTTTACCTTCAACTGTGTAGTGCAAGGGACCATCTGACTGCATAAAAATTGAAAGTGTTTAGGTTTGACCTCATATTATATGGTTTTGGTAAATGTAAAGGAAAAAATCTAAAGGGAATTGTAGAGTGTGTATCCAGCTTTAACCTAAGATCAAAAAAGTCATATTTCAGGTAGTCATTAGATGTGGTGGCTTCATTAATTTTTCCCTTTTAAGGCTTTTTTTCCTGAATGGAGAAAAGGAACTAAACACATCAAGCATATGTATGGGGATATAGTGCAAATAATTACCTGTTGATCTCTTTTGAGCTGACAACTTATTTTGCTACACTGGTATCAGTTATATTGTTCCCTGCTATCTCTAAGGACTACAAAACATCTTCCCTGCGTTATACAGAAGGGGTGAGGGAGATGTTTTGAATTAGGAAATATCCCCCATTAAAGTGGAAATAATTTAATTGTGATCCCATAAATCTTAAATTCGAAACCCAAGATCAAAAAGTCACACATTTCAGATCAGCAGTCCTAAGTTGTGGTGGCTTCATTCATTTTTTTTTTTTAGGCTTTTCTCTCTTTATTGTCACCTGGTGATCCTGCCAGTAACGCATTTCCTTTCCTAGGGTGAGAACGCTTACGCCCCTTTCACACGGGCTTTCCAATCAGGTCCGCCTGTCAGTTTTTCAGGCGGACCGGATCGGATGCTCAATGTTCCTCTATTGAGCAGCGGATGTCAGTGATGACATCTCCTCTGACACCCGCTGCTCTCCGATCCGATCCTGTCCGTGAAATCCGGATGGATGGAAACCCTGTTTTCCATCCGTCTGGAGGATCGGATCCTATGAAAACAGACAGGTGATCCATTTTCATCCAATCTCCTATACCTTGAGGCTTTAGAACCACTTTAAGGAATCACAGAATTAATTCCTCTTTAAGGAGATATTTTCTAATGCAAAACACTTTTTTCTCCCTTTCTTCATAACATTAGGAAGATGTTTTGTAGTCCTCAGAGATAGCTGGGAACAATATAACTGATAACAGTGTATCAAACGAAGTTGTCAATGTATAAGATTTCTGGCAGGATCAACAGGTATTTATTTGGACTATATCCCCCGCCCCGGATGTGCTTGATGTGTTTAGTTACTTTTTTTTATACAAGAAAATGTTTACAATTATATATTTAACAGACCAAAAGAGAGCAAATAACTGAAATGAATCTTTTGGATTACCATATACATTAAAGCCAGGGGGCAAGTCATTATTTAAGTACTTTCCTCCGGTGGAAAGAGATTTTTGTCAATGAGTTACCAAATGTTTTCTCTCATTAAACCTCATGGTGCGTTTTTTTTTTTTTTTTTAGTTTTTTTTTTTTTGTCCCTCATTGTAAAAGACCGGTTACATCTTGAGGTTGGGATAACCAGGACTGATGACTGCTCAATTAGAAGAATTGATTTTATGACAAGTAACCTTTTACGTTGGTCAGTGGAAAAGAAATCGAGCAATCTTTGGTGTGATTTCTGATCAAGGGCATGTCCCTGAGAAACCTTTTCATGTTTTCCCTTCGTGTCTGCTACATTTAATTGTCGGCAATTCCTGCCTTTGTAAAGGAAAGCGTCATTCATTTTATTCCCCGTTCCCACTGACACATTAAAATGTCACATGGCAAGATTGGAAAAAAAAAATGGAAAACCCTTCTAATGGAGGCGTATACATGAAACAGTATTATTATTATTAAGGATTTCTATAGCGCCAGCAATTTACGCAGTGCTTTACAATATTAGAGGGAGACAGTACATATACAATCAGGGCTTTTTTTCAGCGGGAACGCGGGGGGAACGCAGTTCCGGCACCTCCAGCACTGAATGTATTGTCTGTAATGGTAAGGGGTACTGAGGTGTACTGGAGGGTCGATTGATGCTGACTGTTGGGGGATCTATTGTTGCTGGAGGGGATCTAGTTTTGCATTGAGGTCTGTTGCTGGGGAGGTCTATTATCGCTGGTTTGCTGAAGGGCGGGCTTATGTTGTTAGGGGTCAATTGTTGCTGGAAGGGATCTGCTTTTGAGGGAGGGATCTATTGCTGACTGTTGGGAAATCTGTTGTTGCTGCTCAAGGTCTTGGGTTGCTGAGGTGGCTTTTTTTAAAGGGGTTCATTGTTGCTGGAGAGGCTCTATTGTTGCCGGAGAGGGTCTATTGTTGCTTGCTGCAAGGGGTCTATTTTACTGCTGGGTGGGGGTGGAATCAAGAACGGTTACTCAGAGGTGGATAGGGGCGGAGACAAGCATTGACTGACAAAGGGGGAGTTCCTGCACCTATTCATTGAGAAAAGGAGCCCTGTATACAATACAATAAAATGCAAGAGGATTTAGAGCTCAGAAGAGCTTACAATCTAATGGGGTGGAGCTACTTGTTTTGAGGTTCCTCAGATCTCTCCAAAAAAAAAAAAAGAGTGTTTTATCAACAGGAAGATCTTTCTATATTGAGAAAATGTATTATTCAATGGAGCTGGGAAAAAAATAGAAACATTTTTTAGGTAATATGGCTACATGAGCATGGGAAATGGGTGCCACCTTTGTATTTTGTCATGACATCAAGGTCGACGTGTGCTAAAGACTGTTTCAAGAACAGAAAAAATCTCAAAAAATTCCACAAATGTTTTTTTTCCTGGTGATTGCAGTCTGTTGCAAGGATGGGTTTGCAGAAAATTCTTCAATAAACCGATTCCTTTTTACGTTTCTCAAGGTGGCTTAACTATGGCTAAAGCTGACCAAATGCATGGGGAAGTTTCTACCAATTTCCACCAATTTTCTATTGGAGCCATGACTGAAAAGGTCCAGGTGACCAACAACTCTGCCATAGTGGTTTCCTTGATCTATTCATTTTTTTGCAGTCAATAGCTGGTTCAAAGTGGTTAAAAACTGGCAGCAAAGATGTCTGGTATATGGCCAGCTTTTGGATAGCCCAAGTGAACTGGTCAATGGAGGCTTTGTTCAAGAACTTGATTGATCGGATTTTTCTTTTATGGTTTACCATAATGTAATGTGAAACAATTTCCAGAAGTGAAAACTGGAGCAAAATGATTGGAAGTATGAGATTGTTGAAAATATGGTGGGCATTTAGAAGCCTTCCAGGCTCGTAGAAAGCCTGAAGAGGGGTCCAAGGTAACTATGTTACTGAACATCTGTAATATCACTGTATGATCACTTTTATTTCACAAAGACACCTATTGTGCCCATTACGAGGCGCTCTCACCATCCCTGCACTAAGATCTGGGGTCTACACACCTGCTGAGCCTTCTATGAGGGGCTTCTATCCCTGTGCTGAGTTCCCTGGCCACCTGCTGTGCCCATTTTTGGGGGATCCCACCATCCCTGTATTAAGTTTATTTGTCTGCACACCTGCCATGCCCATTATGAAGAGTTCCCACCATCCCTGTACTGAGTTCCTGGGCCTGTACATCTGCTATGCCCATTATTAGATGTGAGCACCATCCCTTAGCTGAGTTCCCAACTCTGTACACCTGCTGTGCACATTATGAGGAGCTCCCACCATCCCTGCGCTGAGTTCCTGGGTCTGTACACTGGCTGTGCCCATTATGAAGGGCTCCCACCATCCCGATGCTGAGTTCTTGGATCTGTACACCTGCTGTGCACATTATGAGAAGTTGCCACCATCCCTGTGCTGAGATCACAGGTCTGCACATATGCTGTGCCCATTATGAGGGGCTCCCACCATTCCTGTGCTGGGTTCCTGGATCTGTACACCTGCGGTGCCCATTATGAGATGTTGCCACCATCCTTGTGCTGAGTTCCCAGGTCTGTACACTTGTCGTGTCCATTATGAGGGGCATCCCACCATCCCTGTGCTACGTTCCTGGGTCTGTACACCTGTTGTGCGCATTATGAGAGGTTCCTACCATCCTTGTGCTGAGTTACCTAGTCTGTAAATCTGTTGTCACTATGTGAAACGAGAACCTGAGTGGCCCTGGAACTTATGTAATATCACTGCATGGAAATGTATTTAACAAAAACACCTTTTGTGGCCATTATGAGGGGCTCTCACCATATCTGGGTCCGCACAACTGCTGAGCCTTCTATGAGAGGCTCCCACCATCCCTGTACTGAGGTTCCAGGTCTGTAAACGTTCTGTGCCCATTTTTGGGGCTCCCACCATCCCTGCACTGAGTTTATGGGTCTATACATCGACTGTGACCATTTTGAGGGGTTCCCACCATCCCTGAGGCAGGCTTCTGGGTCTTTACACCTACTGTGTCCATTATAAGGGATTCCCACCATCCCTGTGCTGAGTTCTCAATGCTGTACACCTACTGTGCTCATTATGAGGGGTTCCCACCATCTCTGAGGGACTTTGACATGAGCCCTCCTGCTTTGCCTATTATGAGGGTTGCTGTATTCGTTTTTAAATTCTGGAGAATGCAACAGAAGAAATGGAAAAACCCCAATGGAATTCCTAGAATTTCCAAGGTGGGTGGGAACAGACCTGGCAATTGGGATGGGGAGATCTCAGGACTGAAGTCTCTTCAGCACTGTTCCTCAGCATTGAAGTCCCACCTATAACTAAAATAGCACTTTTAATTATTGTAACACTTTAAACTGATTCCGTTTTTACAAAAGAGCAGCTGTTCCTGCCACAGCTCTCTAATTAGACAAATCAACTATGGATATCAAATGTCTTTGAATGAATTAATGTTGAAATATTTTCTGTCTCATCCAGGCATAGGTTATATCAGAGGCGTAACTAGAACCTTCAGGGCCCTGATGCAAGAAACCATGAAGGGCCCCCCAGACCCCTGGCCGGGGCCCTTACCTTCAAGCCCAGGACTCTTCCCACTAATCCTGGGGCTCTTTACACTCGTTGCATGGCCTTTTATTACGGTCCCGCAGCAGGATTCTTTCACAGGTTCTGCAGTGGGCCCCCTTCCTGCAATCTTGGGGCCTCCCCACAGTGGTGCAATGCCAGCGTCCGGTCGCAAGTGTGACCTTTGCGATCCTGAAGTTCACCCACTGGTTTGCTACCGGGCCCCCTGGAGCATGGGGCCCGGTAGCGATTGCAACCCCTGCAACCCCTGTAGTTACGCCCCTGGGTTATATGCAGCTTCTTGGCCACTCTCAGTCAAAGTGTTGCAAATTTCAATAAAAGACTGATTTTCCACTGCTGCACACCTAACAATAGCAGTTTGGTTTGTAAAAGTGAGTGCTATCGTCTGAAAATGCTAGCTGAGTGGCTGTCATCTATGACCCTCTGAGCCACTGAGCTGGAACAGGTATGCAGATCAGGAGCAGGGGAGAACTGGGCTAGGGGGCAGGGGGGCAATTGCCCCCCGGGCCACTCTGATGCCCTGTAAAAAGGCTGCACCTCTTCTTCCACAGACATGCCTAAAGGATTCCTGGTGAAGAAAACTAAAAAGTCCCCACTGCTGACCTACTGAGTTTGGGATGAATTTAAGGACAGAGCGCAGGCCTCCCTCCCCAGCATGGATGGTGTAAACTGTGTCTGAGCACAGAGGCTGTTTCCATGCCCCACTCGAGACTCTCCTCCCCCAGGCAGCCCCGACTGAGCTGTCCCAGCTCCCCCCCCCCCCAACTGCCAGGACGGGAACCCGGATTCGACCAGGGAGTAGAGAGTACCTGGAGTGGAGCTTCAGCCTGGAATGGGGGTCAGGAGGAGACAGAGAAGAGGGAGAGTGGGAGGGGGGCCAAGTTGCTGTACCATGGGCCTCTGGTTTGTACTTGCTCCCTGGGCCGAAAGTTGCCTGTCAGCCCCTGATCAGGAGTTTCTGACTCAAATCACACTTTGCTGACCTCATATCTTTTCTGGATCAATCATTCAGAAAGTACAGAGTTTTGATGTGCTGGCTGAAGCTTTGAACATTTGTTCCTCATGCTTCACAAGGCATTTAGCAAGATTAAAGCCAAAGTCTGCCATGTTTAACAGCTTCAATTCCGGGCACTTTTATTCCCTTCCTGCCAAGGCCAATTTTCAGCTTACAGCACTCTCACACTTTGAATGACAATTGCACGATCATAAATAAATGAAGAAGAAAGAAATGCACTATATATAGCAAATAAATAAACAAATGGTGCAAGTGCAACTTTTCTGTGAGATATTAGCACAGTTCAAATACAATATAACTTTATAAAGTTGCACTAAATGAATGAGCATTAAAAAGTCCACACGTGTGGTATAATATTCCCGGTGAGTATCTCCACCATCCACCACCTTGAAGAGTGATCCTGCGTGTCAATGCCACCTCCAAAGGCTGGAAAAACCCGCCTACCAAATTATTTGGACCCCTCATTACAAAAGGTCACAAGCGCTTGTGGCTCCATACCCAGCCAGGGCTTTTAAAGCTTCAGAGGGTCTTCCAATTTGACACACCACTCTTCCCTACACAGGTGTCATAGGAGTTCCACAAAACATCAAAGACACCACGTATTGTAAAATGCCAAAGTTTTATTGTACGTATAAATAATAGTTACACGTACAATAAAGATGCAAGTATAGTGCCTATAATTACATGCGTAGGCCGGCACACATACAAAAACCTGTCCTTCTGGGACTGGAGGATAACGGTGACTTCAGCGCGTTGCTCTGCCCTACACGTTTCGTCATACGTTGACGTTGTCCAGGGGCACGTTCGCACAGTCATGCAACACTGTACCCAAATTACATTTTTATTACTTTTTTCACACAAAGTGGTAAATGCCACCAGCCTATAGCAGAATGACAGCCGGGTGGGAGAGTGGTAGGGTCCTTTCACACAAGAGGTGACTCAATTTTTCTCAGTGGGGACTGATCCCCCAATCCCCGCTGAGCAGGCGGATGACATCTCCTTCCCTGCTTACTTTGCAGAGACCTAGCTGTCAGAGCCCTGCTCTCCTCTATGGGAGATCGGATGATAACAGACCGCTTGTCCGTTTTCATCCAATCTGATCCTCCAGACGGATGGAAAATAGGGTTTCCATCCGTCCGGATTTCCCGGACAGGATCGGATCGGATAGCAGCGGGTGTTAGTGGAGATGTCTCCGCTGACATCCGCTGCTCCATAGAGGTACATGGAGCATACAATCAGGTCTGCCTGAAAAAAACTGACAGGCGGACCAGATCGGACAGCCCGTGTGAAAGGGGCCTTAAATGCCATCAGCCTATAGCAGAATGATGGCCAGGCGGTGGCTTTAACGTTCCAAGTGGACGTATTATGATATCCTCTCAGAAAGCGCCATTTGTGGGGCCGCCAGACCATCACAGCCGATGACTGATTAGTGTATCGGCTCGCTGACAGTACCATGTGAGCATTGTGACCACTCACAGCAGGTCACATGACAGTTGTAAACGATTGGTGGCTTCCTTTCATGCCATCATTGCTAGCTGTGATTGGTCAATTTGATCACATGGTACAGACAGGTCCAATCACAGCCTATCTGTACTATGTGATTAGCCTTGACTAATCACAGCTAGTCACAACATAAACGGAATGAATCAGTTTCATTTAGTAAAATGCTTGCTTATAGCAATATAATTCACTGCTATAAGCAATCCAAATGTGTAAAAAAAAAATACTGATCACTTCCCTAGTGTAGTACAATGTTACTATTGTAACATGATATTGCTCTGATCACAGTGTGTTAAGAAAAAAATATTGTTTAAAAAAAAGAAAAAAATTTAATAAAAAACTGATTGTTATCTTTTTTTTATTTTTTTGTATACTGTCACCAGTCAGTGTCCCTGATCACATCACACCAGTTATATGATGGCCCTTTACTGCACTGGTGACAGTATGTAAAAAAAAAAGAAAAGAAATTGTAAATGACTTTATTTTTCCAAAAATTGTGACAAAAAAATTACAACTTCAAAAAAAACTCACCAAGCCTCTTACTAAATACCTTGGACTGTCTACTTTCCAAAAAAGGGGTAATTTGGGGGTATTTGTACTGTCCTGACATTTTAGGGTCTCATGAAATGAGATAGGCCGTCAGTTTATTGGGATCAAGATTGATCAATTTTCAGATATGAATCCAATAGTTTGTGGACTCTATAACTTTCCTACTGACTAAATAACTGATTTGGGTTTTGTTCACCAAACAAATGTAGCAGAATTGTTGCAGTATTGCAAAATTATTTACGAATTAAATAAAAAAAAATGTTCCCTGCTCAGTGGGGAATGTGTCCGCTGATCCCCGCTTAGCAGGCGGATGACAGGTCGCTGTTCTATATGGGGCGGTCAGATGGAAACGGACTGCATGTCTGATCTGATCCGATCCCCATTCTTTTAGCGGACAGGATCGGATCAGATGTCGGAGGGTGTCACCAGACACAAGTCCGTTGATATCCGCTGCTCCATAGAGAGCAATGGAGGGTCTGTTCGTGTCCGCCTGAAAAACAGACAGACGGACCCGATCGGAATGCTCATGTGAAAGGGGCCATATTATGCCCTTTTTTAATGGAACAAACAAAAAAAATGAAAGCATTAAAAATTTAAATATGAATAGGTTAGAAATATGTAAAAAATAAAAAAAATCAGCAGGAAAATAATTATTAAGGGTTGCAGAGGATAAAATAAGTAATTAGGGCTGAATAAGGTAAACTAAGGGTTAATATTGGATAAGATAGGAATTTATTTATTGAAATTGTATTTTTCTATCTCCAGTCTGATCAATGTTTATAAGCAATGTTACTTTGTATCGCTCTATCTCCAGTCTGATCAATGTCTATAAACAATGTTACTTTGTTTCTTCCTGACTCCTGTTTGGTCATTTTTTTATAAACAATGTTACATTGTATCTCTCTATCTTTGGTCTGATCAATGTTTTTTAACCACTTCAGCTCTGGAAGGATGAACCCACTTCAGGAGCAGGCCATTTCTTTTGCGATTTAGCACTGCACTACTTTAGTAGGAAATCTATATATTTTTTTCACGCAAATCAAGCTTTCTTTTGGTGGCATTTGATCACCACTGGGTTTTTTTACATTTTTCTACAATATAAATAAAAAAAAGATAGCAATTGTTCTACAAAACATATCCAATAAAAACATTTAAAAAATCAAATTTCTTTATAAATTTTGTGCAAAACGTATTCTGCTACATATCTTTGGTAAAAAAAAAATCCCAATAAGTGTATATTGATGAGTTTGTGTGAAAGTTATAGCACCTACAATCTATGGTATATATACTGGAATTTTTATTTTGTTATATTAGTAATGGCGGTGAGCAGCGCACTATAATGAGACTTTTAATAGTGTGGCAGACAATCCAACACTAACTGATGCTGGGGGGTACTGACTTACTGCCACTGACCTCACCAGTGATATCATTACAGTGATCAGTGCTAATAATATGCACTGTCACTGTACTAATGACACTGGCTGGGAAGGGGCTAACATCTAGAGCACATGTGTCAAACAAAATGCCCGCAGGGCCGAATGTGGCCCCCCAAGCCATTTTATGTGGAACTCACACCTCTCCTGCAGCTGCATCGCTCTTCCTGTTTCTGCCCCACCTTGTCTCAGCATTCAGCAGCAGAGAGGACAGAACTCCTTCTACAGATCCTTCATCTCTCTGTGCTGCCGCAACACCACCTTGCCTCCGCCTCCCCTGATCTCAACATTCAGCAAACTCTGGAGGCTGACTCCAGCCCTCCTCTGGTCTTCCTCTAGACCCAGATCCACCCGCATCTTCTTCCTGGCAGCAGCACAAGGTAAAGGGGTGGATTGTAATATAAGGGTGGTTGACCCTTGACTTCTGATGGTGGGGGGGCTCTTGACATCTCATGTAAGGGTGTAAGGGGGCGTGGTGTGCCTTGGACATCCAATCTTACAGATATAACTGGCCCTTTGAGGGCAACCATAATGCTGATGCGGCCCACAATTAAATTGAGTTGGACACCCCTGAACTAGAGCAATCTAGGGGCTACTGTAAAGGTTTGCTTAACTATGTGTAAAGTGTGCTGTTTTTACTAATAGGTCTCTCTTCGTTTCTGGGTTTCTGGGCTCAGCTCTGGGCTGTGATTTTACACAGCCTACCAGCAGGTCTCTGCCGTCAGTCATTGGCATAGATGTATAGTAACTAAGTAGAACTACTTCACTACTGTACTTAAGTACCGAAAGGCGGTATCTGTACTTTCCTAGAGTAGAATTTTTTTCTCCTACTTCCACTTTTACTTCACTACATTTTTTCAACGATTTCAATACTTCTACTCCGATATTTTTTTTGTGCTGCATTACTCGTTACTATTATAAAAATTACCAGTGCCAGAACAGTAGATGGCCGGTTTCATGAAGCTCAAAACATGTGTATTATCAGCGCATACGAAAATAAAAGCTACTGTATGTATAAATAAAAGCTGCATTTGAAATAATAAAAAACAATATGATGTTCAAACTTTTGACTTCTTTCTTTAATAACTACATAACACAGTACTTGTACTTTTATTTCAGTACTTGAGTAGCAACATTTTTAAAAAAAACTACTTGCAATACTTAAGTACAAAAAATTTTGAATACTTTAGTACTTCTACTCAAGTCATTTTTTGATCGAGCACTTCCACTTCTACTCAAGTCACTTTTTGATCGAGCACTTGTACTTTTACTCAAGTATGAGTTTCGAGTACTTTATACAACTCTGGTCATTGGCCAGGACTTGCTGGCAGGCTCCCACTGTGTATAATCATAGTGAGTGTGGCCGGGGGGCGCCCTAAACCCTTTGCCTGTGCGGAAAAAAAAATGTATTATATCCTGTCCTGCCCTTAAAGCCACTCCCTCTTTTCACTTGCTGACAGTTCCCTGCTGTCAAGACGACAGCCAGGAGTTGCTGTGTAAAAAACAGAACTACTGCTGTCAAAGATGCACTATATGGACGCAATGAGGTTGATTTACTACAACCAGAGAGTGCAAAATCTGGTGCAGCTGTGTATGGTAGCCAATCAGCTTCTAATCTAAGTTTGTTCATTTTAGCGTTGACAACCCTGACAATAATTGGTTTCTATGCAGTGGCGGCCCGTCCATTGGGGCGCAGGGGCGCCGCCCCCCCCCCCCCCCCCCCATCCATGCGTCCGCCCCCCTAATCTATATGCAGGGCGCCGGACGCATGGATTCCAATGGGTTTTTTTTTTTTTAAGCACGTGATTAGAACCAGAGGCTCTAATAGGCTTCACAAAAGGGTGGGCTCGGGGCGCAGAGCACTGTGCCCTGAGCCCACCCAATTGTGTGACAATAGCGAATGAATATTCGCTATTGTCACACGGATCCTCCTCCTGGCCAATCAGGAAGTGGGTCCTGAGATCCGTTTCCCGATTGGCCGAAAGGAGAAGCCATACCATTGGCTAAGGAGGAGGAGGGAGGAGTAAATGTAGTAGTAAATCAATCCCATTGCGTCCATATAGTCCATCTTTTGACAGCAGTAGTTCTGTTTTTACACAGCACCTCCTGGCTGTCATTTTGACAGCAGGGAACTGCCAGCAATTGAAAAGAGGGAGTGGCTTTCAGGGCAGAAGGACATTTTTTTTTTCTAGGATGGACATGTGTAGTATGGTCAGGGACCACAACTGGCTAAAGCTACAGCTAGACCTGGACTAGGGCTGAAATGTGCTGTAAGATGGTCAGAAATATTATTTGCAAAAATTTGCTGCAACTGGGTTAGAATATTCAAGCTAAGATTATGTTAAACCCTTATGTTTATTGGATTTCTAAACCCAAAATAAAAAATGGAATATACTGTAGCATTTCAGTCTTTAGATATGGTGGCTGCATTAGTTTTCTTTTTTCAGTGTTATATTTCTACCAAGCTATCTTCTTTAAGCTACAAATTCATATACATACCTTCCATGTAATGGAGCCTAGTAGCAGACTAATATTATAGCCTTGGCTTCCTCCATAGATATAGTGGAGGGGTGAGTGTTGTCTCCCTGTGACAGGTGAAGTGTGTTTTTCACAAGTTTATCACAGGAACAAAACCTGACCTGAACTAAATAAGTTCATTTTGAAGGCTATGCTAGATTTTCCCTATGAATGCCCATATCTCAGGAGCTTGAGGCCTGGTTCACACTGGTGCGACATACGCAGTGCCCAGGCAAGGTCATCTAGAACCCAGAGAACCCAGGGCAAACATACCAAACTGCCCCCCCCCCCCAGATGTATAAGCATTATGTTTCAGCGAAACCCCCCCACCCCCCAACAAATCGAGCACTAATCTGCATGCTTACACCCTAAGTATAAATCCCCCCTCCTCCCAGTAAAGATCGCCCCTCTGCCAGCAGGAATCTGTGATACTATCCCCCCACCCCCTCCTAGCTCAAATTCCTTCTCTCTCCAAATCCCCCCGCACACCCCCCCCAAAAAAAAAATCACCCCTCCTAGCACAGATCCTCTACCCTTAAGATTTCCTCTCCAAGCACAAATCCTCCCCCCCCCACTCCAGATCCCCCTCCCAATCCCCCAAACTAGCACAAATCCCCCCCCCCCCCCCAATTTACCCTCCTAGCATAAATAGTGCTCAATCATCCCTCCCAAAAAATACAAATCACCTCCAAGCATAAATACCCCCTCCCCCCCCCCCAATCATCTCTCCCCCAAAAAAATTTCCCCTCCTAGCACAAATTTCCTCCACTCTCTATCATATCACCTCTTCTAGCACAAACCCCCCAAAATTCCCCCTTCTAGTACAAATCCTCTGTTCCCATGCCCCCCCCCCCCCAAGGATTAATCCATCCTTAAAGGGATCAAAAGCGATTTAGGTCCTTGCGACCTAAGGCCATCTGGTAAGAAGCAAATATCGCTTGCTTTTATCAAGAGCACAAATTGGAGCACAAAAGCACTTTGAAGATTTGATCGAATTGTCACTGACTATTTTCACCAATTGCACAAATATATATGAATCACATATTTTATTGTCAATCATATACGTTTTTATGCCACGCAAATTTTAATGAATAATCACAAGTGTCACTAATTTGCATTATTTTAATTACCACCAAAAGTCACCAATTTTTTATATATATTTTATATATATACATATATATATATTCACTTTTTAATAGGTTGATATTATTATTATGGTTCTACATTAAAGTATTATAATTGATTTTAAGGTCCACCTTCTATTTATATATTAATATAATTTATTGGTAAGGACACTATATATATAATATACTTATTCACTTTGAATATTTTCACTGACCATCAGTACACATATGCCATAAACCCACATCATTACCAGCGCCTATTTTTTCATTCGCTTTATACAAATTCCCCCAAATCACCATTCCTAGCATGCACCCCTAATTTCCCCTCCTAGAACATTTCTTATCCCCTGCCACCCTCCAAATTCCCCTCCCAAAACAACCCCCCCCCCAATTTCCTTGAGGTGCCCCTCTACCTCACATGATACCACAGTGCCATGTGAGCGCCATTACGTCACCTCCGCTTCTGATCTATGGAACGCATCTGCGTTCGGGAATTGCTGTTTTACACAACGCTTGTTATTCATTGTATCTGTGAGTATTATACTTGGTTTTATAACCACTTCTGGACCGGAAGGATTTCCCCCCTTAATGACCAAGCCATTTTTTGCGATTTGGCACTGTGTTATTTTACCGCGACGATGTACCCAAATAAAATTGATGTCCCTTTTTTCCCACAAATAGATCTTTCCTTAATTGGTAATGATTAAGCACACAGTCAGTGTGTGAAACGCGTCTACCTTGTCACGATTGTCATGTTTGGATGTCCAGTCAATAAACCTGGATTTTGACTCAACCTGGAGTGCTGCCAATTCCTTTTCTTTTATTTAGATCTTTCCTTAGATGGTATTTGATCACCTGTGCAATTTTTTTTTTTTTTTTGCGCTATAAACAAAAAAAGCGATAATTCTGAAAAAAAATTAAAATAAAAATATTTTTCACTTTCTGCTATATAACATTTCCAATAAAAAAAATTGAATATATAAAAGCAGAAAACACACTGCGCTTTAGGAGAAGCAGCAAACACCTGAAACAATAGTACAAGTTCCAAATAAAATAATAAAAACAGAATGGTGTAGCGCTAAATTATGAATGACAAACACTTATACTGAAACAAAGTATGATGTCAACATATATAGTCCAAAAAATGAACACTGAAGTTAATTTTTTGGACTGTATATGTTGACATCATACTTTGATTCAGTATAAGTGTTTGTCATTCATAATTTAGCGCTACACCATTCTGTTTTTAAAAAAAATTGAAAATCTAATTTTTTGTATCATTTTAGGCCAATTTGTATTCTGCTACATATTTTTGGTAAAAAAAAATCCCAATAAGCGTATTTTGATTGGTTTGCGCAAAAGTTATTGTGTTTACAAACTAGGGGAAAGATTTATGTCATTTTTATTTTTATTTAATTTTTTACTAGTAATGGCGGCAATCTGTCATTTTTAGCAGGACTGCGACATTGCGGCGGACAGATCGGACCCCTAACTGACATTTTTGACACTTTTGGGGGGGACCAGTGACATCACTACAGTAATCAGTGCTATAAATATGCACTGTTACTGTACTAATGACACTGGCAGGGAAGGGGTTAACCCAGGGGTGATCAAAGGGTTATATGTGAGCCTAGGGGGTGATTTCTAACTGTGAGAGGGATGGGCTTATGTAATCAACACAGAGACCTGTGATCCTAAATAGGAGGAACACAGGAGCTCTGCATTGATTCCTGAGAGAATGTGTGTGTTTGTGTGTTTACAACAACAGACTGCAGTTCTTTCACCACCGAGAGCGATCGCGGGTGCCCATTGGCAATCGCGGCCGCCAGCCCCGTTAAATGTGTCCCTAAGGGGTGCTTTCTAACTGTGTGGGGGATGGGATTTCTGCATGAACACAGAGACCTATGTTCATAGCTGACAGTACAGCGGTCTGCCATGTTTACACGTCTCCACGGGGAGCAATCACAGGTGCCTCAGTCTGAGGCATTTGGTAAGAGACATGCAAATTTTTTTAAGTGGTAATTTTTTATGGCAAAATATTTTATACAATGAACAAATTAAAGTGGAGTTCCAGCTGGGGGAAAAAAAAGTCAGCAGCTTCAAATACTGTACAAATACTGCGCAAATCCCGCAGCTGCTGACTCTTAATAAAAGGACACTTACCTGTCCAGGGAGCCCGCAATGTCGGCACCCCAGCCCGATTTTCGGATCAGCTGCCGGGTGCTCCCGCCACCATTTGTTCTAAGGGAAACCGGCAGTGAAGCCTTTCGGCCGGTTCCCTACTGCCCATGCGCGAAGTGCGCTGCGCATTCTAATTGGCTCAGCGCGAGGGGAAGGAGGAGGGGGCGGAACTTCCAAGGGACGGCGTCGCGGCGCTGTCTCCCGGTGTTCCGTGAAAAAACCATACCCGTGAAAATTCCCTACCCTCGTCACTTCCGGTGCACCTACGTCACACCTACGTCATGGAACAGCTGAGCAGGTTACCATTGCGCATGCTCAGAGGTCCGGAGGGTAGGGAATTTTGACGGGGTAGTGTGTTGTAACGTTACACCGCATCAGCGGCTACAAAATGTAAAAGCGGAGGCGGGTATATGAAAATATAAATCACGGAGCCGAGATCTCCGTGATTTATATTTTCATACACCCGCCGCTTTTACATTTAGTAGCCGAGATCAGGGAAGTGACAGGGATAGGAGCGGGGATGATTTCATGTTGCAGCCGAGATGTTTTAATGTTACTGCGGCAACAGCTGATGCGGTGTAACGTTACAACACACTACCCCGTCAAAATTCCCTACCCTCTGGACCTCTGAGCATGCGCAATGGTAACCTGCTCAGCTGTTCCATGACGTATGTGCACCGGAAGTGGCACTGGAAGTGATGAGGTATGGAATTTTCACGAGGTATGGTTTTCTAACGTTACACCGGAAGTGGGGAAGGATACCTGTCAAAAACAGGTACCCCCTCCCCCTTGAAAGGTGCCAAATGTGGCACCGGAGGGGGGAGGAAGCAGATGAGCGGAAGTTCCACTTTTTGGGTGGAACTTCGCTTTAATTTAAAAAAAAATTCTGTCACCAGTGCAGTACCACATCATCATATGACTGGTGTGGCGATGATCAGGGATACTGACTGGTGGCAGTATGTAAAAAAAATCAAATCACATAAATAATTTTTATTCAATTTAAAAAAAATAATTAATTTTTTTTATTTTACCTGCTTTCACCAGAGTAGTTTAGTTTCCCCACAGTAACACTGTACTACCCTGGGGGCAGGGGGGGGGGGGTGGATCAGAGTTTTTTTTTTTTATTACACGGTTATTGCTTTTACAGTGATGATCACTGTATAAGCAAAAGTTTTAGCTGTCATGAAGGGTTAACTTGTAACAGTGACCTGCTTTGTCTGATAGACAGTGTGGCCACAGGAGGAGCACACTGCACGCTCGAGCTGGCACACTGCACGCCCGAGCTGGGACACTGCACGCTCGAGCTGGGACACTGCACGCCCAAGCTGGCACACTGCACGTTAGAGCTGGGACACTGCACGCCCAAGCTGGCACACTGCACGTTAGAGCTGGGACACTGCACGCCCGAGCTGGCACACTGCACGTTGGAGCTGGTACACTGCACACCCGAGCTGGCACACTGCACGTTGGAGCTGGTACACTGCACACCCGAGCTGGCACACTGCACGTTGGAGCTGGTACACTGCACACCCGAGCTGGCACACTGCACGTTGGAGCTGGTACACTGCACACCCGAGCTGGCACACTGCACGTTGGAGCTGGTACACTGCACGTTGGAGCTGGTACACTGCACCCCTAGGCTGGCTCCATGCACGCGAGCTGGCACACTGCACGTCAGAGCTGGCACACTGCACGTTAGAGCTGGCACACTGCACGTCAGAGCTGGCACACTGCATGCACGTGCCATCCAGAATATGGGACAGCAGGTGGTTAATGAGGAGTTAAATGGGAACAAAATGAATTGAAAAAACATTTGTATTTCCTGTCAGGTTGCTTTAATTGATATCATATGCAGATGGAAGCTCATCCCTTTGGTCTGCTGATCACAGATCATGGTAAAGGGCAGCTGGTAACATGTAAACAGACTTGCTGGTTATCGGCATTCCTTTCCTCATACACTGTCTTTGTCTCTCAATCTGCTGACAGAGCACAGTGAGCACATTGTTTACACTGATAATCAGGACATTAATTACCAGTGCCCTGATTATCAATGCTGCCCCATCAGTGCCATTCAGTGCCCATCAGTGTAGATCAATGCAGGTTATCAGTGCCCATCAGTGCCACCACATCAGTGCAGCCTCATCAGTGCTTTCCCATCAGTGCAGCTTATCAGTGCTGCCTCTTCGGTGCTCATCAGTGCTGCCTCATCAGTGCCCATCAGTGCATGTCAATGCACCCTCAGCAGTGCCCATCAGTGCAGCCTCATTAGTGCAGCCTCATCAGTGCCCATTAGTGCACATCAATGCAGCCTCATCAGTGCCCATCAGTGCAGCCTCATCAGTGCCCATTAGTGCACATCAATGCAGCCTCATCAGTACCCAACAGTGCAGCCTCATCAGTGCCCATTAGTGCACATCAATGCACATCAGTGTAGCCTCATCAGTGCCCATCAGTGCAGCCTCATCAGTGCACATCAGTGCAGCCTCAACAGTGCCCATTAGTGCACATCAATGCAGCCCCATCAGTGCAGCCTCCTCAGTGCACATCAGTGTGGCCTCATCAGTACACATCAGTGCAGCCTCATCAGTGCACATCAGTGCAGCCTCATCAGTACCCATCAGTGCAGCCTCATCAGTACCCATCAGTGCACAGCAGTGCAGCCTCAACAGCGCACATCAGTGAAGAAGAAAGAATACTTATTTGCAAAAGTTTATAACAGAAACTAAGAAAAATGTTTTTGTTTTTTGTTTTTCCAACATTTTCTGTCTTTTATTTTATTTGTCTAGCGAAAATTAAAAACCCCTAATGGTGATTAAAGACCACCAAAAGAAAGCTCTATTTGTGTGTGAAAAAAATATGATACAAATTTCATATGGGTACAGTGGTGAATGACCGCGCAATTGCTATTCAAAGCAGTGACAGTACTGAAATCTGAAAATTGGTCTGGGCATGAAGGGGGTGAAAGTGTCCGGTATTGAAGTGGTTAAAATGTATCAGCCTTTATTTATTCATGCAAAACCTTTATCCCAAAAGGAAAAAGCTGTTTGTGGTAACTGATTATAAAGTGTGAGCTGGAATTCGGCTTCTAAATCTGCTAATACATTTACCACTACCCTCCCCCCACAGACCGACAATGCTGCTGTCTGCCGTGCCTCCTATTCTCACTCCTCCAGAGTTGTGTCTCACTAATACTGGAAGTGTGTGTTACTGGCCATATAATCAGGTGAAAACAGAAGGGGGAAAGCCAAGGAAAATAAAACGAATGCAGCCACCACATCTAATGATTTGTAAGCTGCTATATAATACATTTTTGGTTTGGGGTTTAATAACGATTTAACCACTTACTTACCGGGCACTTTTACCCCCTTCCTTCCCAGGCCAATTCTCAGCTATCAGCGCTGTTACACTTTGAATGACAATTGCGCAGTCATGCTACACTGTACCCAAATTACATTTTTATAATTCTTTTACACAAATAGAGCTTTCTTTTGGTGGTATTTAATCACTGCTGGGGTTTTATTTTTTTGCTAAGCAAACAAAAAAGTTCTGAAAATTTTGAAAAAAAAAAAAATTTTTCATAGTTTGTTATATTATTTTGCAAACAGGACATTTTTCTCCTTCATTGATATGCGCTAATGAGGCAGCACCAATGGGCACTGATAGGCTGCACTGATAGGGTGGCACTGATGGGCACTGATAGGTGGCATTGATATGTGGCACTGATAGGTGGCACTGATGTGCACTGATAGATGGCACTGATAGGTGGCACTGATGGGCACTGGTAGGTGACACTGATAGGCAGGACTGATGATGAGGCACTGATTGGCAGCACTGATCTGAACTGATAGGTGGCACTGGTGGGCATTGATAGGTGGCACTGGTGGAAATTGATAGGTGGCACTGATGGGCACTGGTAGGTGACACTGAAAGGCAGCACTGATGAAGGGGCACTAATTGGCACTGATAGGTGGCACTGGTGGGCATTGATAGGTGGCAATGGAGGGCATTGATAGGTGGCACTGATAGGTGGCACTGGTGGGCATTGATAGGTGGCACTGGTAGACACTGATAGGTGGCACTGGTAGACACTGATAGGTGACACTGGTGGGCACTGGTAGGTGGCACTGGTGGGCACTGATGAGGCGGCAGTGGCTTTTCTCTGTGTTTGGGACCGATGTCCCTCTGCCAAAAGCCGGTAATTGGCTTTTTTTTCTCAGCGTGAGGGGAAACAAAAGCAGATTACCGGCTCCATTTACGTCATGTAATCAGCTGATCACGTGTTCCATCAAAGAAGTGCATAATATGGCCCCTTTCACATAAGCATTCTGATCGGGTCCGCCTGTCCTTTTTTCAGGCAGACTTGATCAGACCATCCATTGATCTCTATGGAGCAGCGGATTTCAACGGACTTGTGTCTGGTGACACCCTCCGATATCTGATCAGATCCTGTCCGCTAAAAACAGATGGGGATCGGATCAGATCAGACAGGCAGTCCGTTTCCATCCGCCTGCTAAGCAAACAAATGGGCTTCTTTGCGGGAACTTTGAGTTCCTGCATCCATAATGTACTGCACACTGGCAGTGCATTATCTGATTGGCCAAAGCATGGACTCTGACCTCTGATTCCACTTATAATTCATACACTGGCCAAGGGAATGGAACCCACAACCATCTCAATTGCAAGCCTGAATTTCTACCACCTACGCCACCGTCAAGCCTGCTTAGGATGAACACACTCTCCCTGCCTAACTAACTAACTTCTATCTCACCCACTGTGTGTAGGGTGAGATAGAATTTAGTTAGTTAGTTAGGCAGGGAGAGTGTATTCAGCCTAAGCAAGCTTGACGGGGGTGTAGGTGGTAGAATACCAGGCTTGCAATTGCGAGTTTGTGAGTTTGATTCCCTTGGCCAGCAGGTAATTTATAAGTGGAATTCTATAGTTAATAATACATTGCTGGCAGGGAGAGGGATTTTTGCTTTTTACAGTTTGTTGAGATCAGTTAGTGCAGTGTATACCACAAAGATATATATATATACAGGGCTTTTTTTCTCAGAGAAAAGGTGCAGGAACTCCCCTTTCTAAGTTACTTTGTGTCTCCGCCCCCTACCCACCTTCGAGCACTAACCCTTGGTTCCACCCCTACCCACCTCTGAGCACTAACACTTGGATCCACCCCCTACCCAGCTTCCAGTACAGCCCCTTTTAGAGAATATAGAAAGTATAAGTTTGTAGTGGAATGTATGGAATTTGGTTATTAAAAACAAGAAAAGCAATAAAATTGATCTCCCACAGCCAGCAGAAATATATTCCCCCCCCAGCAGCAATAGACCCCCAGCAGCAGCAAAAGATCTCCCAGCAGCCAGCATCAATAGACTCTCTAGCAACCAGCAACAGTAGACCCCCTCCCCAAACAGTAGATCCCTTCCAGCAACAATTAACCCACAGTTTTAAAAGATCCTCCACCAGCAACAATAGATTGCCGTCCAAAAATAGATCCCCTCCAGCATCAATAGATCCAGCATCAGTAGACCCTCCAGCACCCCTTGTCATGGCATACATTCAGTGCTAGAGGTGCCGGAACTGCGTTCCCCCGCGTTCCCGCTGAAAAAAAGTCCTGTATATATATATATTTATATATACAAGTCCTTTATTGAAAAACAAAAATAAAAATATAGTGTCCCCCGATGATCAGTGCCCGCCCGCAACCAAAAAAAAAGAAGCTCCTGCCTCTTTGGATGCTTCCTGCGCTAATAAGATGTTAGAGTTTGACAGCTCTTTTATAGAGAGCTGACGTCACAAGCCACCCCACAATGCACTGCTCAGGTGCGGTGAATAAATTACTGACGTCATGTAATTTATTCACTGCACCTGAGCAGTTCATTGTGGGGCGGCTTGTGACGTCAGATCCCTATAAAAGAGCTGTCAAACTCTGTACTCTGTAGTGTGAGTGTGTGTGTGTGTGCGTGTGTGTGTTTGAGAGAGAGAGTGTGTGTGTGATAGTGTGTGTGTGATCGTGTGTGTTTGTGTGTGTGAGAGAAAGTGTGTGAGTGTGTGTGTGTGAAAGTGTGTGTGCGAGAGTGTATGTGTGCGAGAGTGTATGTGTGTGTGAGTGTGTGTTGTGTGTGTGTGTGTTTGTGAGAGAGAGAGAGAGAGTGTGTGTGTGTGTGTGTGTGAGAGAGAGAGAGTGTGTGTGTGTGTGTGTGTGTGTGTGTGTGTTAGTGTGTGTGTTTGAGAGTGTGTGTGTGTGTGTGTGTGTGTGTGTGTGTGTGTGTGTGTGTGTGTGTGTGTGTGAGAGAGAGAGTGTGTGTGTGTTAGTGTGTGTGTTTGTGTGTGTGAGTGTGTGTGTTTGAGAGTGTGTGTGTGTGTGTGTGTGTGTGTGTGTGTGTGTGTGTGTGTGTGTGTGTGTGTGTTAGTGTGTGTGTTTGTGTGTGTGAGTGTGTGTGTGTGAGTGTGTGTGTGTGTGTGAGTGTGAGTGTGTGTGTGTGTGTTTGAGAGTGTGTGTGTGTTTGTGTGTGTGAGTGTGTGTGTTTGAGAATGTGTGTGAGTGTGTGTGTTTGAGAGTGTGCGTTTATTGACACATCCCAAGACATTCACCATATATTACATTATCGCCAATGACAATATCATTGTCACCGAATATTACCGCTCCACCTGATGAAGATGGCGGTGTTAGTGTTTTTTAGCCTTCTTTTCCATATCATTGATGCTCCTTGCTTCTTCAGGGAGTCATGTTAGGGCTTGCACATCAGAGTAGAATCAGTCTCACGCCCTGAGCTGTCAGATACAAGCGGCCACAGTGGTTTGATTGGGGGAGGGGATGGTTTGGGGGGGGGGGGGGGTGTTATTGACTGCTTTTGGAAGCTTGATTATCCAATTTATGATCTTTCTAATCTAATGTGTGCCATAAGGTTTCTTTTATTTTTTGGGAGATTGCATTGAAATTGCATCTTTTTATTATTGCAAACAAGTCTGCATGAGAAAATTCCAGAATAAATAACAGAACCTTTGGATTCAGTAAATATGCACTGCTCTAAGTCAGAATCCTCTAGGGGAGGAATATATAATTCCATTGCTATGCATACTGTAAGTGAGCAGCGCCAGTCAGTGCTGGTTCACACTTTAGAGATGTCAGACATTGCAGGTGATTGGGTGCGCACTGCTCTGCAAATCACATGCCATGTCTGTGCATTGCGAATTCAGTGATATAGATTGTATGGCTGAACACACATGGCATTCGGACCAAAGTCGCACAGGACCCTTTTTTTTTGGTCCACACCAGAATTGAATCGCATGGGTGTTCACACCAATGTGATCCGATTCATGTCCGAACTGACAGTTCTCACTGCGATTTTCAAACTGATCTGGGGGTGTTGTTAACTTTGTATTGACACCCCCAGCGATTCGCATATGGCAGTGTGAACTGCCTGCGAGTTGAGTGCGATGCGGGAACCCGCAGTGATGCCTTTATTCCACATGTTCTAAACAAGGTCAAAGAACATTTTTTGCAAATGCATTATGAAATGCAACATCTCTTCTTACCCACTTCAGGACTGGAAGATTTTCCCCCTTAATGACCAGTCAATTTTTTGCGATTCGGCTCTGCATTACTTTAACAGACAATTGCGCAGCTATGCAATGCTGAACCTAATAAAATTGATGTCTTTTTTTTCCCACAAACAGAGCTTTATTTTGGTGGTATTTGATCAGTTCTGCGATTTTTATTTTTTGCGCTATAAACAAAAAAAGAGTGACAATTCTGAAAAAAACAATATTTTTTACTTTCTGCTATATAACATTCCCAAAAAAATAACATTTTTTTAACATTTTAGGCCAATTTGTTTTCTGCTACATATTTTTGGTAAAAAAAAAAAAATCACAATAAGCGCAAAAAAAAAAAAATCAATATTTTTTACATTCTGCTATATAAAATTCCTAATACATTTTTTCATCATTTTAGGCCAATTTGTTTTCTACTACATATTTTTGGTAAAAAAAAAAAATGTAGTTTGATTGGTTTGCGCAAAAGATATCGCATCTACAAACTAAGGGAAAGATTTATGTTATTTTTTTTTTTTTTTACTAGTAATGGCGGAGATCTGTAATTTTTAGCGGGACCGTGACATTGTGGCGGGCAGATCGGACCCCTAACTGACATTTTTGACCCTTTTGGGGGGACTAGTGACATTACTACAGTAATCAGTGCTAAAAATATGCACTGATACTGTAATAATGACACTGGCAGGGAAGGGGTTAACCCAGGGGCGGTCAAAGGGTTAAATGTTCCTAGGGGGTGTTTCCTAACTGTGAGGGAGATGGGTTTTGGATCAACACAGAGACCTGTGTTCCCAAATAGGAGGAACACAGCAGCTCTGTTATGATAGCAGAGAGAACAACAGTCAGTAACAGCAGACCGCTATTCTCTCTCCACGGGGAGCGATCGCGGGTGCCGGCCCCTTGAATCAGCTTCTCCTCCGGCGAATAGGGGCGCGTGCGCACCCCCAGGATCGCTCTTGTGAACTGCCGTACAGGTTCGGCAATTCGCAGGAACCTGCCGACCTGTATTTCGACGGCGGCTGGTCGGTAAGGGGTTAAGCGGTGGTGGGGGGGGCGTGTCCTGTGGTGTCATGGTGCAAGGGAGCCAAGCGGAGTGGCTGGAGCATCCTGTGCAGAAAGTAAAAAATGTTGCAAAAAAAGAATTATTTTTTTTGTTTATAGCGCAAAAAATAAAAACCGCAGAGGTGATCAAATACCACCAAAAGAAAACTCTATTTCTTGGGAAAAAAAGGACATCAACTTTATTTGGGTACTGTGTCGCATGACCGCGCAATTTTCTGCTAAAATAACGCAGTGCCGAATCGCAAAAAAATGGCCTGGTCATTAAGGGGGGAAAAACCTTCTGGTTAAACAAAAAAAAAGGGCGGAATTTAATATCACTTTAATGAGACAAATTAAAGAATAAAATATATACTTTTTTATTATTTGGGGAGATTAACTAAAACTGGAAAGTGCAGAATCTGCTTCAGCTGTACATAGTAACCAATCAGCTTCTAAGGCTCCATTCACATATAGGCGTTTCGGATCGCAGGCAGAATAGTCGCGATTCTGCCCGCGATTCCGAACCATTGCAAGTCGCAGGACGCTCAAGTTATTCCTGTGACTTGCAATGGCACCCCAAACGCGTGGCAGTTTTGCAGCGATTTTCGCCCGACGAATCGCGGTAAAATCGCGCAAACAGAATCGGCAGACACCAAAACGCAGTATAAGAACTTCTTTTGGGTGTCAGGCGTCCCGCAATTCTGTTCGCGCGATTTTACCGCGATTCATCGAGCAAAATTGCGCGGCATTTTAGGGTGCCGTTGCAAGTCACGGGAGTTGCACGGGCGTCCTGCGACTTGCAATGGTTCAGAATTGCGGGCGGAATCACGGCAATTCTGCCCGCCATCCGAAACGCCTATATGTGAACGGAGCCTTACTTCAGCTCGTTCGATTAAGCTTTGACAATAAGCCCCTATTCACATTGTGCGATTTGACATGGCTGGCAACGGCACTATTCAGATTGGTGCAACGCCATCTTTGGGGCGCCGCACCGATTTCTAAAAAGTAGTTCCTGCACTACTTTTGGTGACTTTGGGGGCAATTTCAATAAACATATGTGCAAGAACCCGCACAGTTGTCTGTCAAAATCGCCCTCCGAACTCGCACTGGCATGCGGCTTTTAAATTGTCAGCTGAGCATCACTGCGGGGGGGGGGGGGGGGGCTGAAGGGGGAGGGGCTCTGCTAGGATATTGATTCTTCCTCGAGAAGTCAATTTCTCTAGCAAGTTCAGAAGGACATTCCATTGGTGACAGGGTCTCTTTAGTATTTTATTAACCACTTGCCTACAGGGCACATAAACCCCTCTTCCTGCCCAGGCCAATTCTCAGCTTTCAGCGCTGTCGCACTTTAAATGACAATTGCGCGGTCATGCAACACTGTACCCAAATGACATTTTTATCATTTTTTTTCAAACAAATAGAGCTTTCTTTTGGTGGCATTTAATCACTACTGGGGTTTTTATAGTTTGTTATAACATTTTGCAACAGGTAATTTTCCTTCTTCATTGATGTGCGCTGATGAGGTGGCACTGATGGGCCCTGATAGGCACTGATAGGCTGCACTGATGGGCACTGATAGGCTGCATTGGTGGGCACTGATAGGCAACAATGATGAACACTGATAAGGCGGCACTGATGGGCACTGATAAGGTGGCACTGATAAGGCAGCACTGATAGGGGGCACTGATGGGCACTGATAGGTGGCACTGGTAGGTGGCGCTGTTGGGCACTGGTAGGTGGCACTAGTGGGCACTGGCAGATTGCACTGGTAGGTGGCAATGGTGGGCACTGGTTTGTGACACTGGTGGGCAGTTGTGGGCACTGGTAGGTGGCACTGGTGGACACAATTTGCCTTCTCCTCTTTGGGACCGATGTCCCTCTGACAGCAGCTGGTGATCTTTTTTTTTTTCCTTCTCCTCACACTGACACAGTGTGAGTATGAAAATACAGCTGATCGCCAGCTGCTGTTTACTTCATATGATCAGCTGTCATTGGCTGACAGCTGATCACGTGGTAAGGGGGCGGGACCGCCCCCTGACTCCAATCTGTGATCAGGCGAGTCTCATGGACTCGCTGATCACAGAGCTAGCATGGCGCACTCCGCAAGGGGGCGCGCAGGCCGCGCGTGCACAGGAGGACATCAATGTACGCCCTCCCGGTAATTAAGGTCCGCGCTTTAGCCGTCTTTCGGCTATAGCGCAGACGGAAAGTAGTTAAAAACTGTTTAAAATGTTGCAAGTATAATAGATTTTCTGCAAACTTCTGTTCAATTTTTTTTTTATTTATTTTTTTTTAAATCAATTTTTAGATTCTGCTGTAAGGGCAATTCACGGCCGTCTCGCAGAGTTAATGAACCCTGACCACAGGGATGGCAGGAAATAGTCTGCGCCATTTAAACAAGGTGCTTAGTAAGAGGCTGAGGCTTTCACTGCTTGGCGCAGTCCCCGGCTTCCGCCAGCGGGATGAGGATCAATATATAACGGGCTAATTAGATTTGTAACTAGAACTTTGGAAGAAGCTCAGTACCCTTTGATGTGGGGGGGGGGGGGGGGAGAGCAGTGGATGCTGCAGGAGAAAATACACCATGAGAATAAAAAACATAAAACTTGGTCAACAGCAGTGTACTAGGATAGGAAATACAACCCTGTACTAGCTGCTGCTGTCAAAAGTAGGATATAGAGAGATACAAAGTAACATTGTTCATAACGGTTTTTCAGATGCAAAATATAGAGATACAAAGTAACATTTTTTATAAACATTGATAAGGCGGGAGATAGAGATACAAAGTAACATTGTTTATAAACATTGATCAGACAGGAGATAGAGAGATACAAAGTAACATTGTTTATAAACATTGATCAGCCGGGAGATAGAGATACAAAGTAACATTGTTTATAAACATTGATCAGTCAGGAGATAGAGATACAAAGTAACATTGTTTATAAACATTGATCAGACAGGAGATAGAGATACAAAGTAACATTGTTTATAAACATTGATCAGACAGGAGATAGAGAGATACAAAGTAACATTGTTTATAAACATTGATCAGCCGGGAGATAGAGATACAAAGTAACATTGTTTATAAACATTGATCAGTCAGGAGATAGAGAGATACAAAGTAACATTGTTTATAAACAGTGATCAGCCGGGAGATAGAGATACAAAGTAACATTGTTTATAAACATTGATCACACAGGAGATAGAGATACAAAGTAACATTGTTTATAAACATTGATCAGACAGGAGATAGAGATACAAAGTAACATTGTTTATAAACATTGATCAGTCAGGAGATAGAGAGATACAAAGTAACATTGTTTATAAACAGTGATCAGCCGGGAGATAGAGATACAAAGTAACATTGTTTATAAACATTGATCAGACAGGAGATAGAGAGATACAAAGTAATATTGTCTATAAACAGTGATCAGCCAGGAGATAGAGATACAAAGTAAAATTGTTTATAAACATTGATCAGCCGGAAGATAGAAATACAAAGTAACATTGTTTTCAAACATTGATAAGGCGGGAGATAGAGATATACAGTAATATTGTTTATAAACATTGATCAGCCGGGAGATAGAGATCCAAAGTGACATTGTTTATAAACGTTGATCAGCCCGGAGATAGAGATACAAAGTAACATTGTTTATAAACATTGATCAGCCCGGAGATAGAGATACAAAGTAATATTGTTTATAAATATTGATCAGCTGGGAGATAGAGATACAAAGTAACATTGTTTATAAATATTGATCAGCTGGGAGATAGAGATACAAAGTAACATTGTTTACAAACATTGATCACCTGGGAGATAGAGATACAAAGTAACATTGTTTATAAACATTGATCAGACAGGAGATAGAGATACAAAGTAACATTGTTTATAAACCTGGATCAGCCGGGCGATAGAGACACAAAGTAATATTAAGGGGAGGACTGGGAAGGGCCACTCTGATGCCCTGTAAAAAGGCTGCACCGCTTCTGCCACAGACATGCCTAAAGGATTCCTGGTGAAAAGAAGTTAAAAAGTCCCCACCGCTGACCTACTGAGTGTGGGATGAAGACAAGGACAGATCTCATGCCTCCCCCCCCCCCCCGGCATGGACGATGTAAGCTGTGTCTGAGCAGAGGCCGGTTCCATACCCTACTGGAGACTCTCCTCCCATGACCATCCCCGACCGAGCTGTCCCAGCTCCCCCCCCCCCCCAACTGCCCCCTGCTGTCCAGGTTGGAAAATCGGATTCTGCCGGTGAGTAGAGAGTACCTGGAGTGGAGCTTCAGCCTGAAATGAGGGTCAGGGGGAGGCTGGAAAGAGAGAGAGTGGGAGGGGGGCCGAGTCGCTGCACCATGGGCCTCTGGTTTGTACTTACCCCCTGGGCAAAAAGTTGCCACTCAGCCCCTGGTAATATTGTTTATAAACATGGAATCCGCCGGGAGATAGAGAGATACAAAGTAATATTGTTTATAAACATTGATAAGGCAGGAGATAGAGAGATACAAAGTAATATTGTTTATAAACATTGATAAGGCGGGAGATAGAGAGATACAAAGTAATATTGTTTATAAACATTGATAAGGCGGGAGATAGAGAGATACTAAGTAATATTGTTTATGAACATTGAAAAGGCGGGAGAAACAGAGATACAAAGTAATATTGTTTATAAATATTTTTCAGACAGGAGATAGAGAGATACAAAGTAATATTGTTTATAAACATTGGTAAGGCGGGAGATAGAGAGATACAAAGTAATATTGTTTATAAATATTGTTCAGACAGGAGATAGAGAGATACAAAGTAATATTGTTTATAAACATTGATAAGGCAGGAGATAGAAATACAAAGTAACATTGTTTATAAATATTGTTCAGACAGGAGATAGAGAGATACAAAGTAATATTGTTTATAAACATTGATAAGGCGGGAGATAGAGAGATACAAAGTAATATTGTTTATAAATATTGTTCAGACAGGAGATAGAGAGATACAAAGTAATATTGTTTATAAACATTGATAAGGCAGGAGATAGAGATACAAAGTAACATTGTTTATAAATATTGTTCAGACAGGAGATAGAGAGATACAAAGTAATATTGTTTATAAACATTGATAAGGCGGGAGATAGAGAGATACAAAGTAATATTGTTTATAAACATTGATAAGGCGGGAGATAGAGATACAAAGTAATATTGTTTATAAACATTGATAAGGCAGGAGATAGAGATACTAAGTAATATAGTTTATAAACATTGATAAGGCGGGAGATAGAGATACAAAGTAACATTGTTTATAAACATTGATAAGGCGGGAGATAGAGATACAAAGTAACATTGTTTATAAACATTAATAAGGCGGGAGATAGAGATACAAAGTAATATTGTTTATAAACATTGATAAGGCGGGAGATAGAGAGATACAAAGTAACATTGTTTATAAATATTGATAAGGCGGGACATAGAGATACAAAGTAATATTGTTTATAAACATTGATAAGGCGGGAGATAGAGATACAAAGTAATATTGTTTATTAACATTGATAAGGCGGGAGATAGAGATACAAAGTAATATTGTTTATAAACATTGATAAGGCAGGAGATAGAGATACTAAGTAATATAGATTATAAACATTGATAAGGCGGGAGATAGAGATACAAAGTAACATTGTTTATAAACATTGATAAGGCGGAAGATAGAGAGATACAAAGTAATATTGTTTATAAATATTGTTCAGACAGGAGTTAGAGAGATACAAATTAACTTTTTTCATTTATTTTGCTTATTTATTTGAGGTGGGGGGGGGGGAGGTTGTATCTACTCTGTTTCATTAATGTGCAGATCAAATGTATACATTTTAATTTGGCAAATATGTCAGTTAAAGCAACCTAACAAGTATTTTTGTATAACATTTGTTCCTGTTTAACCCCTAGTTTACCCCAATCGGCTCTTTCTCCCATAACTATTAATTTCCTGATGTTTTGTTTTTTTTGTTTTTTACATTTCCAACCAATAATGTTTTTGTTTCTGTATTATTCATTTTGTTCTCTAAATTTTTAGTGTTGCAAAAAAAAAAAAAAGTATTAGTATTTCTTATATCTTTGTATATGTTTATTACATCTTTACAATATATTATTATTTTTTTTTTTTCATCAGAACTGTAGTCCGTGCTGAACAAAGCCAAACTTTGAATAATCTATGGGCAGCCTAAGGCCCCTTTCACACGGGCTTTCCGATCAGGTCTATCGGTCAGCTTTTCAGGTGGACCTGATCATATGCTCCATGCACCCCTATGGAGCGGCGGATGTCAGCGGTGACATGTCCACTGACACCCGCTGCTATCCGATCCGATCCTGTCTGTGAAATCCAGACAGATGGAAACCCTATTTTCCATCCGTCTGGAGGATTCGATCGGATCGGATGAAAACAGACAGGCGGTCCGTTATTATCCAATCTCCCATAGAGGAGAGTGAGGCTCTGACAGGTCTGTCTCTGCACACAGAGCGGAGACAGAGCTGTCATCCGCCTGCTCAGCAGGGATTGGCTGATCGATCCCCCGATAACATCCGTTATCTGAGCTGGTCTGTAGCAGAGTGGGGAGAGACCAACTCTATTTTGCTGGCTACATACCTGTGACCCCTGTAGGGGTACCTCCATCTGGTGAGTGCAGGTCAATTAGGAGAGCACGATTGCACCTGCTTGCACAGAGTGATCTTCACACCATCTAAAATTAGAACAATTTTTTTTTCCACAAGTTTTTTGCACTTTGCACAATATTGGGACTATTGGAGGTTATTGATTTTATTTAATTGTATTTATTTGCATTTTTATACTCTATATATATCTATTTTCTCTTTTTATATATATTATAATTGTTTGGAGGATGATACTAATTCATGAGCTGTTACAATTTATTTTAGCACTGTAGTTTGTATTTATCATCTAGTATACCCAGGTTTATTGTAATTATTTGCACCTTGCACTTTATCTATTTTTACAGATCATATTTTTGCACGGTCACATTGGACTTTATTCACATCATGTTATCTGATATTTATGCACATGAGATTTTTGCTTTATATATGTAATATTTACCTTTAGGCAGCTCCACCATACCTTTCCTTTTTTCACAGTTGGCATTGGTGTTTTTCCTATAATAGGGTTCCATGCAGAGTGAGAATCCAAGGATTCTGTCTGGCAGTCAATATGGAGTTAAATGGTCCTTTGCTGGCAGGTGTGCCATTAACCTGAGAACGGAATGTATTGTAATGAGGTGACCTGACCCCCGAGTGAATGTATTAGTAGCTGACCCCTCCAGCTCACACCATTCACATATTGTGCAGCATCTATTATGTCTGACACAGAACAAACATCGCTCTGCTCAGCATGTAAACACATTTCTATTTTGCTGTATTACTCTAATCACTCACCAGCTGCTACCAGGCCAGAGACAGAACGCCTCCCCCTCCCCCCCCTTTCATATGTGGAGGGACTACAAATCTCAGCATTCTAACTTCTGGCAGCTATAGGGTCATATATATTTTTTTTAAACTGCTTGCCATTCACCTGCAATATGATTGGAGCACTCTCAATGGCCTAAAGGTGCTCAGATGCTTAATGGGACATTAACGCACAGGGTTTAATGTATGGGTGTTAATGTGCTTTCTGTTATGGCAGACGATCTGTGGTCAGTGCAAAGAATGTTCCTTACATTGGTGGTCAGTGGGAAGAATACTCCTTACATTGGTGGTCAGTGGGAAGAATGTTCCTTACATTGGTGGTCAGCGCAAAGAATGTTCCTTACAATGGTGGTCAGTGAGAATAATGTTCCTAAGATGGGGGGCCAGTGAAATGTCTGAGAGTCCGACAGGGCAAGCTTCCAGCTTATGTTGCCCCATGTCTGAAAATACTTCGGCAGTGGCAGGTGATAGTGGGGGATATCAAGTTCCTCCCTAGGAAACTTCTGGAGAAGAGGATTTTGGGCTCTGCTTTCAGTGTGTCACTGGCCTTAAGGGATTGCCCAGGCCCCGTAATGAGGGAGGGGTTGCGTTTAATTAACTTGGGAGGAATCCCGTTGAAGTTTAGGGATCAAGCCTGGCTCGCTTTCCATGGAAGGCTCTATGTGAGAGGGAACCTGAAGCATCGCCCTGTGGATGATCAAGATTGTCCTAGAGCAGAGTGTGTTGGTAAAGTGGAGTCTATGGACCACTTTTTGCTCCAGTGTCCCTTTAACATAGAGGTGTATAAAAGGGTGGGGAGGGCTCTAGGCATCCCCTTTCTCTATCGCATGAGTTATGCGGAGTGGGGGTACGGGGTCATTCCTGACTCGCTGGGATTTTGATTTGGATATACTTTTTCTAGTTAGTATAGTTGTCCGTTACTTCACGTGGAATGCACAGTGCCAGATTACCCTGCGGAAGAAAGTCCTCCCTGTCGAGGCGGTGGTGTACGATATTCTGGGTGAGGTTGGGAAGATTTGGGGTCTTGAGAATGGCAGGGATACTTGGGCGGTCTGGATAAGGGCGTGGAGGAATATCAGACCTGCCTTTGGTTAACTGTTCATCTCTGGGTGAAAAGCTTTTTTCCAATGCTATTTCTTTCACGTCCTTAGCTTTTGTTGGTTAATATCTTCTTTTTGAAGAAGGGCTGCATGCATAATGGGGGTGGTTTTGTTTCTTGACCTCACAGGTTTGATGTCTGGTGTGGTGGTGTGAGTCCTACTAAGGTTATTTTCCCCGGTAATGACATGTTCATGATGTGAGTTTTGCTTTTGCTGTAAAGCAATTCTTTGTTTGAGAGCAGAATTTGCTATGTATTTTTTTCTCCCCTTTTCATGTAAATATGTATATATTTATTTATGTATATTGATTTTATGTTTATTGATTGCAAGACTTTTAACAAACAAAAATTGGGAAGAATGTTCCTTACATTGGTGGTCAGCGCAAGGAATGTTCCTTACATTGGTAGTCAGTGGGAAGAATGTTCTTATCATTGGTGCATTAGTGATCAGTAGTGCTTCTTATATTGGTGGTCAGTGGGAAGAATACTTCTTACATTGGTGATCAGTGGGAAAAATGGACCTTCATTGGGTGGTCAGTGGGAGAAATGTCCCTTACATTTGGTATCCAGTGGAAAGAATGCTCCTTACATTGGTGGTCAGTTGGAAGAATCACCCTTACATTTGTGGTCAGTGGGAAGAACGAGGAGGACACAGTGAAGGAGCTCTCTCTGACAACCCACCTTTTTCAAGCTTGGGCCTTGCCTGCTAGCTTGGCCCAGGAATAATGCCTGATGCTGGGGGAGGCCCTGGGAGGGATCCCCCTGATGACACGGGGCCTAGTGAGGAGGAGGTGGAGGACCTGACTGTGGGTCCAGGCTCTGGTGAGAATGCTGATGTCTTCAGCCAGAAGATTATCAATCGTTTTAGGGCGATTGGAAGAGCAGAAGAAAAACTTAAAGTTTTGAAGGCTGAACACAAATCTTTCAGAGCCAAGTACTGCCAGGCATGGAGTAAAAATCACACAACCATGAAGCTCGAGCTACAGGAATTGGAGGAAAAGGTAAAGAAACAATCTTTATTATTGGAGAAGTTGAAAGACAGAAGTGGAGTGTTTAAAGAAAAGTTTGACAATGAGAGGTGATTTGCCAGCCAGCCATCAGCAAGCTCTGTAGATCAGCAGCCTCAGGTAATGGATGACCCGGCCTCTGCACCTCTCCCCCCATGTCAGGCCTGGGAATCGCCAGCGGCAACCAGCCAGGGGGTTGAGAGTGAGCATGGAACCCTGACCTTCATCCAGCAGATGGAGTCACCCCTGAGAGCAGACAAGTTTGCCTTTACTGATGATCCATCAGAAGTCCCTGAGGCTGAGCAGAGGAGATTCAAGCCAGCAAAGCCACTACTGGTGGAGAAATCCCAGTACACCATGCTGCCTTCCAACATGTCTGCCCCACCTGCTGTAGTGGATGGTGTCCCAGGTGAGAAGGAGCTCTGCAATCATCTGCCTATTGGAGATTCTGCTGTGGAGAAACCCAGTGCAGATATGCAGGGAAAACCCCTGACCGAGGAGTCACCAGATCAGAGAAATGTGGATGGACCTGCATCTAACACCCCAGGCATGGATTTTTCTGCTTCTACTGAAACCAGTAGTCCTTCTGCTAGCAAAATGGCTGCAAACTCCAAAGAGTTTGCTTCAGCTGAGTTTCCCAGTGTTCGAGGGCTGATTGACCAGCTGATTGCTGGTGGGGGAGGGGATCAGCATGGTGCTGCAATTGGAGTGGAAGCAGCCATGGATGTCTCCTGCAATGCTTTACCTGTTGCTGTGTTAATACAGCATTCCATTTCCACAGCTGAAAACCCTGTCCCAGTGGAAGAGAAGATGACATCTGAAGCTCTTACCAGTGCAGCAAATATGGATTCTGCTGTGAAGACAACAAAAACTATAAATGTGCCAGCAAGTATTAAAAATGACAATAGTGATAAAGCAATGAATGTGGTGTTGGGTGGTGAAGGGGTTAATATTGTTGGGAAAAATAAAAATGACATTTCTCCCCCTGCTTAGCAGAAGAAAGATTAATCGGTTGTACAGACCAATCCCGAATCTGTACAATCGTTATCTGCTAAGTGTGTGTCAAATACTTTAAAACAAACGGATGGATCTTCTGCTGGGAGGAATATAGGAAGCTATGCTCCAGTTTTGGGGAGTCGCACCACGGTGGGTGGTGGGAATTCTGTTAATAATCACAATTCAGGGAGGTTTGGTGGGGAGCTGGTTAGTGGGTATAGGAGGAGGAATGTGATTCAGTTGAGGTGGGAGGGGGGGAAATGGGGTTTAAAGCTTGTGATATTTTTGCTTTGATTAGTTGATTAGAAGTTATGAACTTGATTTATCTTTTGTGAAACCTGAGAGTTTGGATCTATTTTCTGAGAGATTTAGGAGGTGCAAGGGCCTTCAGCAGTGGAGTGGTTTGGTGCCAAAGGTGATTTCAAGGCAGCCTTTGATAAAGTCGGTGACAATATTGGTATTTTAATAGTATGGCTATGCCGATATGGCAAGGTCCTCACTCCACTGCGGAAGGTCCTTGATTAGCATGGGATATGGACAGGGGCCTGTACAGTGTCATTAAAAATTGGGGTGCTGGGCAATGTAGTTCAGCACCTTCCCTGCTCAGCCTTTCTGGGAAGGGATAGGCTGACCATTTTCTACCAAGGTCAACCTAAGGTGTGTAATAAATGTGTTGATAAAGGCCACTTTTCATCGTCCTGCACCCTCAAGAAGTGCTCAATGTGCCAGGATAGAGAATGCACCCAGATTCGGTGCAATTTGTGCCAGCAGCTGGGTCATCCATATAGCCAGTGCCCAGAGGCACTGCATAACTTGCCAGGATTGGAGACTGAGCTGTAGAGACTTGATAAAGAAAATGAAGCAGCTGAAGTTAGGGAGGAAACTGTTGCCCCTCCTGTGTCTGTTGTGTCAGATTCTGTTTCCTCTGGTGATGTGGTCCCTGAGTCTGTCCCTCCTGTTGTTGTTCCTACATCTACTATGCGTAGATCCTCCAGGCTAGCGGAAGCTGCTGGGGGGGCGGGTTTAGTGGATCTTCCCTCTCGGCCTACTCCACCTCTAGTCCCTGTCCCTAGACACCGCAAACATGACCAAGAGGGTGCAGGGGTGCTGGATGGTGGTGGGGTCGATGGGGTTGAGGAAGGGATGTCCATGTCCCATGTCTCACCCTCTGTTGTGGAGGATTCAGATGATGAGGGGTGGGAGAGGATAAGGAGGAAGAAAAAGAAAAAGAGGAAGACCAGTAAAGCGGTCATTTCCTCCCTACAGTCAGACACAGGAGGGGTTCCTCTTGGCAACACATTTTCTGTTTTATCAGGGGAGGAGTTTGTGTCCGATTTATCTATTTTGTTATCATCTATGGATAAGGGGGAGTCACATAGTGTAAAAAGAGCTGTTTCGGGTGATGAGAGTGTGGTGGAGGTTAAGAAACGACTACCCCAATCATCCTGATGGCAGTTCCCGCTCCGGTAAAGGTGGCGACCATTAATGTCGCCAGCATGAAATCTGCAAGAGCTCGTGATATTGCCTTATTTTTGCTCAGTGAGTTTGATGCTAAGATTTTATTTTTGCAAGAGACCTGGCTCAATACTTTGACCGATATCTATCTAGCAAAAAGGGAGTGGAGATGCGGTCCCTCCTTTTGGTCTCTTGCGGCTGAGCCTTGCAGCGGAGTTGCGGTTCTTTTTAAAACCGATATGGTAATGTGCCGGTGGGTAATTGAGGTAGAAATGGGGATATGCATGGTCTTAGATGTCTCTGTTAGGGGGCAGGACCTGCGCCTGATCAATATCTATGGACCGCAGTCATAATGGGACAGAAATAGGTCTCCTCACAAAGATCAAGCCCTTACTTTTTACATCCCAGCAGGTTGTCTTTGGAGGTAACTTTAACAACATAATTAGGCCTGAAGACAGGAGAGGCTCCATAGACAGGCTGGGTTATTATAGCGTTTTAACTTAGAGATATGATTAGACAAGCAGGCCTGGTAGATATGCACATTAAGCACTGCCCGGGCAGCACGGGATTCACGTTTCAGAGAGGGAATAGTCAGAGTAGGATAGATAGATTTTCTTTAAAGAAGAACTCTGCTTTCTCGGCTCCTGAGTTGAGGGCGGTGGAGTTCTCTGACCACTGTATGCTGTCTGTGACTCTGAATGCCTCGGACACTCCACCCAGGGCAAGAGGTACCTGGAAACTGAATTCGGCTCTCCTGGAAGATGTAGAGGTAAGACAATCCTTTGAGGATTTTTTTCAGGCACAGGTTTCTATTCTGGACTTTTGCAGCAGTAAGTCAGAGTGGTGGGAGCTTGTGAAACAATGGGGCAATTGGACTTTTCAAAGCCATAAGTAAGAAGAAGCAGTTTGGTATGTATATTGCCTACCAGCATTTTCGGAGGAAGCTTGATCATCTTGTCTCGTATGGAGGAGATGCAGGGGAGATCTCTAAGGTGAAGATTCTTCTTAGGAAGTGTCAATACGACCGGCATGCCTCCTTGGTTCTAGAGAGAGATTACGGGAAATATCTCTCGCCTGATCCTTACCAGAACTGTAAGCAAGGCAGAGCAGTTAAGACGGTCATAGGTCTGAGGGATAGTACGGGTTCCCTGGTGAAGTCCAGATCAGGGATCCTGGAGATCTTCAGGTCATATTACGCAGACCTTCTGGGAAGAAAGGACCTTTATTCAGGACAGGATGGAAAGCTTTCTGGATTCTACTCCAGGATTGGGAAATGATACATTGCCTTTGATTGATTTGACAGAACCAATTTCAGCGGATGAGGTAGTTTGTGCTATAGAGAAGCTGGCTACCAAAAAATAACCTGGGCCAGATGGGTTGACAGCTGAATTTTACAAGTGTTTTAAGTCCATTCTGGCTCCCTTTTTAGCGGAGGTTTATAACAGCTGTTTAGAAGAGGGTTCTCTCCCTCCCTCCATGAGGCAATCCACTGTGATTCTTCTGTCAAAAGGTAAAGACCCCTCAATAATTGAGAAGTGGTGCCCCATCAGTCTTCTCAATGTTGATAGAAAGATCTTGGCGAAGATTCTTTGTTGGCGCTTGTCGTCAGTAGCAGGCGATTTGTTGTCCAATCATCAGCACTGCTCGGTCCAAGGCAGAAGTACCTTTTCAGCAGTTTTAGCGGTCAGAGAGGCTTTGGAGTGATGCAGGGCTGCTGGATGGAGAAAGTACTTGCTGACATTGGATCAGGCGAAGGCTTTTGATCGAGTCAATCATGAGTACCTGTATTTGCTACTTGGTAGATACGACCTGCAGGGGAGGTTTATAGATTGGCTGAAAACATTTTATAAAGGGGCTGAGAGCTTCCCACTTGTTAATGGTTGGGTTGGACGGCCTTTTGAGTTTGGCTCTAGTGTGCGCCTGGGGTGTCCTTTGAGCACCCTGCTATATGTATTCGCAATCGACCCCTTCATTAGAAGGTTAGAGGGTGGATCGTTTTTTGAAGAAGGGCTGCATGCATAATGGGAGTGGTTTTGTTTCTTGACCATGCAGGTTGGATGTCTGGTGTGGTGGTGTGAGTCTTACTAAGATTATTTTCCCCGGAAATTACATGTTTATGATGTGAGTTTTGCTTTTGCTGTAAAAGCAGGCTTTATTTGAGAGCAGAATGTGCTATGTATTTTTTTCCCTTTTATGTAAATATGTATATATTTATTTATGTATATTGATTTTATGCTTATTGATTGCAAGACTTTTAATAAACAAAATGCTCTTTAGACCCCTTTCACATGAGTGGACTGATCGGGTCCACCTGTCTGTTTTTCAGACTTACCCAATCGGACCCTCTATTCTCCTCTATAATACGGCGGGTGTTATCGGACATGTGTCCATTTACGCTCATCAACATCCAACCTGCTGAAAACATACTGATGGAAATCCATTCCCCTTCCATCTAGTGGATCGGATGGCAGTCCGTTGTAAATGGACAGGTGGTCCATTTACATCCCACCACCCATAAAGTAGAGCAAGCTGTGTCTGTATATGATCTGCATAAGCAGAGCGGATACTGACTAGCCATCCGCCTGCTAGCGAAGTCTGCCCTGTGTGGAAAGGGCCTTACATTGGTGGTCATTGGTAAGCATGTTCCTTACTTTGGTGGTCAGTGGGAAGAATGTTACTTACATTGGTGGTCAGTGGGAAGAATGTTCCTTACATCGGTGGTCAGTGGGAAGAATGCCCCTTACATTGTTGGTCAGCAGGAAGAATGCCCCTTACATTGGTAGTCAGTGGGAAGAATGCTCCCTACATTGGTGGCCAGTGGGAAAAATGCTCTTTTATTGGTGATTAGTGGGAAAAATGGTCCTTATATAGGTGGTTAATGGGAAAAATGTTTCTCACACTGGTGATAAGTGGGATAAATGCTTCTTACATTGGTGGTCAGCGGGAAGAATGCCCCTTACATTGGTGGCCAGTGGGAAGAATGCTCCTTACATTGGTGGTCAGTGGGAAGAGTTCTTCTTACATTGGTGGTCAGTTGGAAGAATTCTTCTTACATTGGTGGTCAGTGGGAAGAATTCTCCTTACATTGGTGGTCAGTGGGAAGAATTCTCCTTACATTGGTGGTCAGTGGGAAGAATTCTCCTTACATTGGTGGTCAGTGGGAAGAATGCCCCTTACATTGGTGATCAATGGGAAAAATTCTCCTTTATTGGTGATTAGTAAGAAGAATGTTTCTCACATTGATGGTCAGTGGGAAGAATGCTCCTTACATTGGTGATCAGTGGGAAGAATGTTCCTTACATTGGTGATCAGTGGGAAGAATGCTCCTTACATTGGTGGTCAGTAGGAAGAATGCTCCTTACATTGGTGGTCAGTGGGAAGAATGCTCCTTACATTGGTGGTCAGCAGTAAGAATGCTCCTTACATTGGTGGTCAGTGAGAAGAATGCTCCTTACATTGGTGGTCAGTGGGAAGAATGCTCCTTACATTGGTGGTCAGTGGGAGGAATGCTCCTTACATTGGTGGTCAGTTGGAAGAATGTTCCCCTCACAGATACAAAAACTAATAAGAAAATTAATGTCAATAAGTGTTTACTAATCTGAAAGTTAGAAATCACCTATTGCTTAAAGAATTCCTAGCAACCTATGCAGAAACCTTATGGTTGGTCGGTAGGAATAATTCTCCTTACATTGGTAGTCAGTGGTGGTCAGCTCCTAATTGGCAGAAGGAATTCTATTTGATGGTCCCTGTGTGGGACCTTCGGTCACGCCACCAATTAACAGTCTTGCAACCCAATCAGCTTTGCTTACCCACTCTGCATAACTGTTTAACAGCCTTTAATGTAAACATTTTGGGTGATGGTAGAAGAGGTCATTCGGTTCCATATTACCTGGGGCCCGAGGCTGGTTTCTCTTCTCTTAAAGAATGAATACTGTATTAATTATTACCTATTTAGAAGTCAGGCCTTAGACTGTCCACCAATCACATTGCAGCTGTTACCCACAATGAACTGCGAGGAGTTATTAAACTGATCAGTGCAGGAGAGCATACCACGTGAAGGAGCCTACATGTGTAACAATGTGTTCCCCCCGTGTGATAAAAGGAAATGTATAGAACATTCATTCCATCCCTCACATTCCCATCTCACGGCTTCCCGCCAGGTCATGTGATAGGACCGTGATGATGAATGAATCACGCTGTACCAGGAATAAAACCTGTAACTGAACACTAAAAACACAAAGTAATACCAGTACAATTATTGCACTGCACAACTGGCTGGACAAATCCCAGGAGCCAAGACACCAAAGCACACAGGAAATTAAACTTAAGGACTATGAGTGCCTACAAGTATTAATGCCCAACTGAAGCTTCTGTAATAATTACTGTAATACAGTCAGGCTGTGTATGCAGAAATACGTATGCTGTTCTTTTGGCTTTTTTCTTATTTGTTATATGTTGTAGCCAAGGTTAAAATGTAGGACCATCGGTCACACCGCCCATAGACTAACAAAGGGCATCTCTCATCTTGTACCCCAATGAGTATTTCTCTGTCCAATAAATGTTATTGAAGATGTTACTGCTTCCTCTTCTATAATAGGACAAAGAGCATGCTGTCAATCTATATACACATACACTATATTGTCAAAAGTATTGGGACGCCTGCCCCCAGAGGCAGGGGCGGCCCATCCATTGGGGGCGCATGGGCGCCCCCCCCCCCCCCCCCCATCCATATGTCCGGCCCCCTAATTTACATGCGGGGCGCCGGACGCACGGATTCCAATTGGGATTTTTTTTTTTTAAGCACGTGATTAGAGCCAGAGGCTCTAATTGGCTTAAAAAAAGGGTGGGCTTGGGGCGCAGAGCACTGAGCCCTGAGCCCACTCAGTTGTGTGACAATAGCGAATGAATATTCGCTATTGTCACACTGACTCTCCTCCCAGCCAATCAGGAAGAGGGTTGTGAGACCCCTTTCCTGATTGGGCAAAAGGAGAAGCGATCTTACTGGCCAGTGGCCAGGGAGAGGCAGAAGAGACACAACTGAAGGAGAAGGACAGCAGTTCAGCCATCCAGCACTCCCCGGCTCGGACAGGAGGAAGGAGGAGGTAAGGAGGCTGGGGGGGGGGGGGAGGAACTTGCCGCCTGCCAACTGACTGACTGACTGAGACTGACTAAGACTGACTGAAGGATGTAAAAATGCTAAATGTTGCTTAACTTTGCTTATACAGCGTTAAGCCACGTCATATGTTTTTTTTGTTATGTGAAAAGCAATGGTTCCCTATAAGAGCCCATTGATTTGAATGGAAGTCGCATCCAGGTCAGATCATGATGATCCAAATTATGGTGCGACTTGCGGATCTAGAGGGAAACTCCACGCGAAAATGAAAAAAAAAACGGCGTTGGGCAAAACAAAACATCTGTGTGGGGTCCCCCCCAAAATCTATAGCAGACCCTTATCCGAGCATGCAGCCCTGCAGGTCAGGAAAGGGGAGGAATGAGCGAGCGGCCCCATCCCCTCTTGGACCATACCAGGCCACACGCCCTTATCATGGGGAGGTGGGTGCTTTGGAGCCGGAGGGGGGCTCTGCTACCCCCCGCCCAAAGCACCTTGTCCCCATGTTGATGAGGACAAGGGCCTCTTCCTGACAACTCTGGGCATGGAGCTTATCGGAATCTGGATGCCCCCTGTAACAAGGGGGCCCTTCAGATCCTGCCCCCCCTATGTAAATGGGTATGGGGTACATTGTACACCTACCCATTCAGCCCAAAAAAGGCAGTGTAGTGTAAATAATGACAAGAGACGGTTTTGAGAAGTCCTTTATTAAAAATCTTCCTCCGATCTTCTCCCTCCTGTTTTCTCCCTCTGGTCTTCTCCCTCCGATCTTCTCCCTCTGACAAGATGCTTTGGGCATCTAACCTTCCCATGTTGAAGGTAGGTGGCCTGGTATGGTCCATAAGGGGGTGAGGCTGCCTGCTTGTCCCCTCCCCTTTCCTGACCTACAGCGCTGCATACTCAGATAAGGGTCGGTTATGGATTTTTGGGGAGACCCCACACCAATTTTTTTGCATTGGGTTCCCCTCAAGATCTATACCAGACCCAAAGGGCCTGGTATGAAACCTGGGGGGGGGGGGGATCACACACCTTTTTTTTCTTTTTTCCATTTTGGCGTGGAGCACAACAAGTCAGATCATTAGATGCAACTTCTATTCAACAACCATTGATTCTGAATAGAGGCAGGAAAACACTGCTAAAAGCTAACATGGCTAAAAGTGCGTTTTTACAGCAGCTTTTTCCTGGCATTGGTAGTGGCTCTGCAGCTAATTTTTTCTAATGCCCCGTATGTGAGAGGCCTTACACGCACATGAACTTTAATGGCATCTCAGTCTTAGTCCGTAGGGTTCAATATGGAGTTGGCTCACCCAGCTATAACGGCTTCAACTCTTCTGAGAAGGTTCTCCACAAGGTTTAGGAGTGTGTCTATGGGAATGTTTGACCATTCTTCCAGAAGCGCATTTGTGAAGTCAGGCACCTGATGTTGGACGAGAAGGCCTGGCTCACAGTCTCTGCTCTAAAGCCCCGTACACACGTACTGAATGTCGGCCGAACGATCGGCCGTCTTTTGTCCGTTGCTGTCCTGTCGGTTGAAAAGTGCTAAAGACTGCACACGAATTTTGTCGGCCAACAACAGCCGACTGCAGAAGTGATGTCATGTGATGGTTAACTTTCCGTGTGTTTTTTCTTCTCTGAGCATGCCCAGTCTTGCTCATCTGCTGTTAGTCGGCCGAAATCTGTACTGACTGGCGAACAATCGGCCGTTCTGGTGACGGCCAACAAAAATTTTATAGCCTGCACACCCGATTCTGTTCGGCCGAAAAGTCGGAGTCGGTTGTCGGAAGCATCATACTAACAAGCCGACAATCGGCCGATCGTTCGGCGGCCGAATATTTACGGCCGACAATCGATACGTGTGTACGGGGCTTTATTCATCCCAAAGGTGTTCTGTCGGGTTGAAGTCAGGACTCTGTGAAGGTCAGACAACTTCCTTCACACCAAACTTACTCCTCTTTCTGTGGTGGTGGGCTGTGCACTCTAATGGGCCATACACACTATAAGATTTTCTGAAGGCTTTTTCCTTTAGATTTACCAAAACCATATAATATGAGGTCAAACCTAAACACTTTAAATTTGTATGCAATCTGGCAAGCCCTTATATAGTTACATAGTTACATAGTTACATAGTAGGTGAGGTTGAATAAAGACAATAGTCCATCTAGTTCAACCTGTGTAGGTGTGTGTGGCTGTAATCATCTCACATACCCCTGAATGTTCTGATCCTTGAGATGTAAGTCTAAGAGTCTTTTGAAAGCCACCATATTACCCGCAGAAACCACCTCTTGTGGTAGAGAATTCCACAATCTTGTTGCCCTAACAGTAAAGAACCCCCCGCATTGCCTGAGGTTAAAACGCTTCTCCTCTAATCGCATTGTATGCCCTCGAGTCCTCATGCAATCCCTTCGAATGAACAGCTTTTTTTCTAAGCTGGGATCCCCATTAAGATATTTATAAATTGCTATCATGTCCCCCCTCAGACGTCTCTTCTCCAGGGAGAATAAATCGAGCGATTGTAGACGCTCTTCATAGTCAAGGTCCTCCAATCCCCTAATGAGCTTAGTTGCCCTTCTCTGGACTCTCTCCGGCTCCAACACATCCCTCCTGAGGACTGGCGACCAGAACTGGACGGAATACTCCAGATGCGGTCGGACCAGAGTTTTATAAAGTGGAAGGATTATAGTCTTATCTCTGGAATGCATCCCTTTCTTTATGCATGCTAATGTTCTGCTGGCTTTGGCAGCTGCCGCTTGACATTGCATGCTGTTTCCTAATCTATCATCAACCAAGACTCCCAGATCCTTCTCCATTTTTGATTCCCCCAAGGGCTCCCCTCCTAACGTGTATTGTGTTTTTATGTTTTTAGTCCCCAAGTGCAAAACCCTACACTTCTCCACGTTAAACCTCATTTGCCATGTCGTTGCCCACTCCGTTATTTTGTCCAGGTCATTCTGTAGGATATCTGCTTCATGTTGTGAAGTTATTGCCCTGCCCAATTTTGTGTCATCTGCAAAAACTGATATCAAACTACTGATCCCGACCTCAATGTTGTTTATGAATAAATTGAACAAGGTTGGTCCCAAGACTGAGCCTTGGGGGACCCCGCTTACTACCTCAGACCAGTCTGAGTATGCGCTGTTTATTACTACCCTTTGGACACGCCTTTTTAGCCAGTTCCGTATCCAAGAGCAAACCCTGCTATCGATACCTGCAGACCTTATTTTATAAATTAAGCGCTTGTGGGGAACTGTATCAAACGCCTTAGCGAAATCCAAGTACACCACATCCACTGGTCTCCCCCTATCTAGCTCACAGCTCACCTCCTCGTAGAATGTTAGGAGATTGGTTTGACAAGAACGCCCATTTGTAAACCCGTGCTGATTACTGCTGATGATGTTGTTGTCTTTAGCAAACTCTACGATATAGTCCCTTATCATCCCCTCCAGAAGTTTACATACTACTGATGTCAAACTGACAGGCCTATAATTTCCCGGGATATGCCTCTGGCCCTTTTTGAATATTGGAATCACGTTAGCCTTCCTCCAATCCCCTGGTACATCTCCTGTCCTAATACTGTCAGCAAAGATCAGGAACAGTGGTCTCGATATAACTTTACTGAGTTCCTTGAGTACTCTCGGATGTACGCCATCCGGTCCTGGTGATTTGTTTGTGTTAAGTTTATCAAGCCTTTCCCTGATTTCCCCCTCTGTTAGCCATAGTGGCAAGTCCTGTGTATTACTACTAACCATACAGTCATGGTCAGTGTACCCCTCCGATTCCTGTGTAAAGACTGACGAGAAAAAAGCATTCAGCATGGTTGCTTTTTCAGTGTCCTCTGTAACCATCCTCCCATCATTGTTAATTATGTGTGCAATATGCTCTGCCTTAGTTTTTTTGCTGTTGATATATTTAAAGAATTTCTTTGGGTTTTTTTTACTATCCTCCGCTATTTGTCTCTCAAAGTTGATTTTAGCCATCTTGATTTCTTGTTTACTTTTCTTATTTGCCTCCTTGTATTGCTCGAAAGCCGATACTGTGCCCTCTGATTTATACTTCTTGAAGGCCAATTTTTTCCCCCTAATAAGTTTTTTGACGCTACAGTTTAGCCAGCCAGGTTTGGCTTTGTCTCTTCTAAATTTATTTCCCATAGGAATGCACTGCAAGATGCCTTTGCCTAATATGTTCCTAAAGCATTCCCATTTTTCCTCTGTGGTCAGGGATCCCAGGGTTTGGTCCCAGTTTACCCTTTCCATCAATGAGTACAATTTTGGAAAGTTTGCCCTTCTGAAGTTTAGGGTTCTTATGTTCCCCACTTGCCTTGTTATATTGTTATTTACACTAAATGTGATCATCCTGTGATCGCTAGAGCCCAGGTTGTCCTGGACTCCTACCTCCGAGATTATGTCTGGGTCATTAGTGAGCAATAGATCCAGGACTGCGTTTTCTCTGGTAGGGGAATCCACCAACTGTGACATGTAATTATCCAGTAAGGTTTCCGTGAATAGACGGGCCTTCTGTGAGTGTGCAGTCCCCTCTTCCCAGTCAATGTCGGGATAATTGAAGTCCCCCAATACGATGACTGATCCCAATTTTGCCACTTTACCCATTAGTGCTAAAAATTCCAGCTCTACCTCCTCCCCTTGGTTAGGTGGCCTATAGCAAACCCCCACAATTACTTTCCCCTTTTCTCCTTCCCTATGGAGTTCAACCCACACAGATTCTAAATCCATGCTCATCCCATCCGTAATGTCACTCCTTTCTATCACCTTTATATTGTTCTTGACATAGAGACATACCCCTCCCCCTCTTTTTCCTACCCTGTCCTTCCGGTACACCGAATACCCTTGGATATTGGCCAGCCAGTCATGTGAGGGGTCGAACCAAGTCTCCGTTATTCCCACAATGTCTATGTCCTCCTCATGTACTAACATTTCCAACTCATCCATTTTATTAGCTAGGCTCCTGGCATTAGCATATACCCCTCTTAGTTTTACGGAAGTTAAACGCGATTGGCGGTTATGTTTATTCCTGTTTGGTCTGAGATTTTCCCGCACAGACCTGCCAATTGACATTGTGGACCTACTGTCGCTGCTGACACTACAGCTGCCTTCTGTCCTCTGCTCCCTCCTGACTGACTCTACTTCTGAGCCCTCCCCCCCGTCTCCTAGTTTAAAAGCTCCTCCAACTTGGTGGCCATCTTTCTCCCCAAAAGAGCTGTACCGTCCCCATTAAGGTGCAGCCATCCCTTGCACTTCATAGAAAAGGTAAATCTGAAGGAAAAAGTCTTCAGAAAATCTTATAGTGTGTATGGCCCTTTAGTAGGAAATATTTTCTGTTCTGAATTAGAGGCAGCAGCCATGGGTGGTAAATTAGCAGAATAAGTAATACAAAATGATTAGATGTCTCCCCTCCCCCACTCCTGGCTTCCTGTGATCACTAATTAACCTGCTCCAGTGGTGACCACACTATGGGGGCTGCTCACCTTCTTTGATGGAGAGACGTGCTTGAGCACAGTGCTTTACAAATTCACACTTGCCTGCCTCTGAACTACAAATCCCATCATGCCCCCCATCCAGCCACAGTTAAAGTTATTCTAAAGGAAAGAATTAACCACTTCAGCCCCGGAAGGTTTTACCCCCTTGATAAAAATGCATATTAGTGCTAAAGAAAAGGCCTCCAAAAAATACAAGACTGAGGGGTCATTGGCAGCATTTAAGCATTACAAAGAGTGTAATAAGAAATGTAAAAACGAAATCAGGGCGGCTAAAATAGAACACGAGAGACATATAGCGGAGGAGAGTAAAAAGAACCCTTAAGAAGTTCTTTAAGTGTATAAACAGTAAGAAAGCGAGGCCAGAACACATTGGCCCCATAAAAGGCGACAAAGGAAATATGGCCACTGAGGACAGAGAAAAGGCGGAAGTGTTAAATAATTTCTTCTCTTCAGTCTTCACAAAAGAATTGGGGGGCTACACTAACCCAGCTTGTAAGGCCGAACTAAACAACACACCTCAGGAAGTGCCGCCATGGCTAACAGAAGATAGACTTAAAACTAAACTAGAGAAACTTAACATAAATAAATCACCGGGACCGGATGGCTTGCACCTGAGGGTTCTTAAAGAGCTCAGCCAGGTGATTGGCAGACCATTATTCTTGATCTTTAAGGATAGTTTACAGACGGGTATGGTGCCAGCTGATTGGAAAAAAGCCAACGTGGTACAAATATTTAAAAAGGGGCCGAGGTGTATCCCGGGTAACTATAGGTCGGTCAGCCTAACATCTGTAGTCTGCAAGATTTTGGATGGGATGTTAAGGGACCACATACAAGACTTTAGTAATGAAAACGGTATTATTAGTAGTAATCAGCATGGATTCATGAAAAATCATTCTTGCCAAACCAATCTATTAACCTTCTACGATGAAGTGAGCTGCCACCTAGATAAAGGTAAGCCTGTGGATGTGGTGTATCTGGACTTTGCAAAGGCTTTTGACACAGTTCCCCACAAACGCTTACTGTTCAAACTAAGGAAGGTAGGTATGGACCATAAGGTGAGTACCTGGATAGAGAACTGGCTCCAGGGGAGAGTCCAGAGGGTGATGATTAATGGGGAGTACTCGGATTGGGCGGGTGTGGAAAGTGGGGTCCCCCAGGGTTCGGTCCTGGGACCAATCCTGTTTAATTTATTCATAAATGATCTAGAGGAGGGGATATCTAGTACAATCTCAGTATTTGCAGATGATACTAAACTAAGCATGCCAATATCTTCTATGCAGGATGTGGAAACCTTACAAGCGGACCTGAACAAAATAACGGGATGAGCAACTACATGGCAGATGAGGTTTAATGTTGAAAAATGTAAAGTAATGCACTTGGGGGACAGAAACCAGAAAGCAAGCTACTCACTAGGGGGGGAACCTCTGGGTGAGTCTAGGATGGAAAAGGACCTGGGGGTGCTGGTAGACAACAGGCTTGGCAGTGGCATGCAATGCCAAGCCGCCGCAAGCAAAGCCAACAGAATACTGGGATGTATAAAAAAGGGGATTCACTCCAGAAATAAAGAGATTATTCTCCCACTCTACAAGACTCTGGTCCGGCCACATCTGGAGTATGCTGTCCAGTTCTGGGCACCGGTCCTCAGGAACGATGTGCTGGAACTGGAGAAAGTCCAGAGAAGGGCAACAAAAATAATTAGGGGAATGGAGGACATCAGCTATGAGGAAAGACTACAAGCACTGAACCTTTTCTCTCTGGAGAAAAGACGATTGAGGGGGGATATGATATCAATGTACAAATACTGTACAGGCAACCCTGGCATAAGGAACAAACTATTCAGAGAAAGGAGATACAATAAGACACGTGGCCACTCACTAAAACTTGAGGAAAGGCGGTTTAACCTTAAAATGCGTAAGGGGTTCTTCACTGTAAGAGCGGTAAGGATGTGGAATTCTCTTCCACAAGCAGTCGTATCAGCAGGAAGCATTGATAGTTTCAAAAAACTATTAGATGGGCACCTTAGAGACCACAACATACAGGGGTATACAATGTACGGTTAACAGCAAACACACACACACATCATGGGTTGAACTGGATGGACTGATGTCTTTTTTCAACCTCACTAACTATGTAACTATGTATGACCAGGCCATTTTTTGCGATTCGGCACTGCATTAATTTAACGGACAATCACGCGGTCGTGCGACGCTCTACCCAAATTCAGTTGTTGTCCTTGTTTCCCCACAAATAGAGATTTCTTTTGGTGATATTTGTTCACCTCTCCGATTTTTTTTTTTTTTTGCGCTATAAACAAAAAAAGAGCGTCAATTCTGAAAAAAAAAAAACAATATTTTTTACTTTCTGTTATAAAATATATTCAATAAAAAAAAAATGTAAAAAAGCAAATGTATTATTCAAATTAGACCAATACGTATTCTGCTACAAATTTTTGGTGAAAAAAATCCTATTAAGCGTATATTGATTGGTTTGCACAAACGTTATCGCGTCTACAAACTAGGGGATATATTTATGGAATTTTTTTTTTTTTTTACCAGTAATGACGGCGATCAGCGATTTTTAGCAGGACTGCGACAATTCGGTGGACCAATTGGACACCTAACTGACACTTTTGACACTTTTTTTGGAGACCAGTGTCACTAATACAGTGATCAGTGCTAAAACTTTGCACTGTTACTGTACTAATGACACTGGCTGGAAAGGGGTTAACATCAGGGGCGATCAAAGGGTTAAGTTTGCTCCTAGGGAGTGCTTAATAACTGTATGGGGGAAGACAGAGATCCGTGTTCCTGCTTAGCAGTAGCGCTGCCAGGCAGAAGTGCTAACATATTCAGGTATGTAAAAATCTACATTTTGTGGTTAGAAAATTACTTAGAACCCCCAAACATTATACAGCATCTCACAAAAGTGAGTACACCCCTCACATTTTTGTAAATATTTTATTATATCTTTTCATGTGACAACGCTGAAGAAATGACACTTTGCTACAATGTAAAGTAGTGAGTGTACAGCTTGTATAACAGTGTAAATTTGCTGTCCCCTCAAAATAACTCAACACACAGCCATTAATGTCTAAACCGCTGGCAACAAAAGTGAGTACACCCCTAAGTGGAAATGTCCAAATTTGGCCCAAAGTGTCAATATTTTGTGTGGTCACCATTATTTTCCAGCACTGCCTTAACCCTGTTGGGCATGGAGTTCACCAGAGCCTCACAGGTTGCCACTGGAGTCCTCTTGCCCTCCTCCATGACGACATCACGGAGCTGGTGGATGTTGGAGACCTTGCGTTCCTCTACCTTCCGTTTGAGGATGCTCAATAGGGTTTAGGTCTGGAGACATGCTTGGCCAGTTCATCACCTTTACCTTTAGCTTCTTTAGCAAGGCAGTGGTCATCTTGGAGCTGTGTTTGGGATCGGTATTATGTTGGAATACTGCCCTGCGGCCCAGGCTCTGCTTCAGTATGTCCCAGTACATGTTCGCATTCATGGTTCCCTCAATGAACTGTAGCTCCCCAGTGACGGCAGCACTCATGCAGCCCCAGACCATGACACTCCCATCACCATGCTTGACTGTAGGCTGTCTTGACTGTCTTTGTACTCCTCACCTGGTTGCCACCACACACGCTTGACACCATCTGAACCATTTAAGTTTATCTTGGTCTCATCAGAACACAGGAGATGGTTCCGGAAATCCATGTCCTTTAGTCTGCTTGTCTTCAGCAAACTGTTTGCAGGCTTTCTTGTGCATCATCTTTAGAAGAGGCTTCCTTTTGGGATGACAGCCATGCAGACCAATTTGATGCAGTGTGCGGCGTATGGTCTGAGCACTGACAGGCTGACCTCCAACCCCTTCACCCTCTGCAGCAATGTTGGCAGCACTCATACGTCTATTTCCCAAAGACAACCTCTGGATACGACGCTGAACACGTGCAGTTATCTTCTTTGGTCGACCATGGCGAGGCCTGTTATGAGTGGAACTTGTCCTGTTAAACAGGTGTATGGTCTTGGCCACCATGCTGCAGCTCAGTTTCAGGGTCTTGGCAATCTTCTTATAGCCATCTTTATGTGTAGAGCAACAATTCTTTTTTTCAGATCCTCAGAGAGTTCTTTGCCATAAGGTGCCATGTTGAACTTTCAGTGACCATTATGAGAGAGTGAAAGCGATAACAACAAATTTAACACACCTGCTCCCCATTCACACCTGAGACCTTGTAACACAGGAAAAATGGCTAATTGGGCTCAGTTTGGACATTTTCACTTAGGGGTATACTCACTTTTGTTGCCAGTGGTTTAGACATTAATGGCTGTGTGTTGAATTATTTTGAGGGGACAGCAAATTTACACTGTTATACAAGCTGTACACTCACTACTTTACATTGTAGCAAAGTGTCATTTCTTCAGTGTTGTCCCATGAAAAGATATAATATGACTCCAGTGATGAGGCACTATTCCTCCTACTGACTCCAATGATGGGGCACTATTCTTCTCAATGATAACGATGGGACACCATTTCTCCCACTAACGCCACTGATGGGACACTATTCCTACCACTGACACCAATAATGGGGCAATATTCTTCTCACTGACACCAATAAAGGGACACCATACCTCTTACTAATACCAAGGATGGAAAACTATTCCTCCCACTAACTCCAGTGATGAGGCACTATTCCTCCTACTGACTCGAATGATGAGGCAGTATTCTTCTCAATGACACCATTCCTTTCACTAACACCATTGTTTGGGCACTATTCCTCCCATTGACACCAATAAAACAACACCATTCCTCCAACTGACATCATCGATGGGGCACTATTCCTCTCACAGATACCAATGATGGGGCACTATTCCTCCTATTAAAAGCAATGATGGGTATTTGTTTACAACAACTAATGCTGGGGCATTTCTACTCCCACTGGCAACAGTCCAGCCCCCCTAAAGCCTAAAGGACAGTAAATTGTCCCTTTGCTTAGAATATTTGGAGACCCCTGGCCTAGGGTAAATTGACACATGCCCTAGCATGAAAGATACATAGGTGCATATATAGATTGAACATATATGCTGGATGTAGACTGATGTCTATATACTTGGTAAACTTTAAGGAACAGAAGAATTTAGTATTCTGAAGGGGACTCTTAAGGGTCCATTTATTGTATAATTGTTTATATACTGTTTGTTGTGTCCTCCGTTGCTGTAATCCAGTAATCGCAACACTCCCTGGAAAAGTACTGAGGTTGCCTGGAATTGGTTGGAAGAAGGTTACATTCTACACCTTGCTTCCTGTTTCCACGATAATAATTTATGAATTATTAAATAATATTATTACCAAAAACAGTTTGTATCAATTTTCTTCATGTGAGTACTTGTTGTATCCTAATGCATTCATATCTGTGGGTTTAGAGTACAAGCTTGTTATGATACTACTGTAGTGCCCCCTTTTAGTTAGGCTGCTAGGTTAAATTTATTTTTTTGGCTTCACTGTAATCGGTGGTGAAGCAAATGATTGTATTAGTCTGTTTAATGTTTCCCGAGCTGGCTGTTTGATTTCTCTCACCTGCTTCTAGAAGAAGCTTCCAGAATATAGGGCAGGGAGATTCAAATAGCCAGCATGAATTTTTTATTATGTTTCTGCCAATCCCTGGAAGGAGGCATCCAGAGGGTGGCTGGGGAGGTGATAAATATTCTGGAGGCCTGGGCATAGTGTTCAGGTGTCAGAACTAAGGATAGGTTAGATGGTCAGTGCAAAAATATAGGGATTCAAACGTAAAAAGTAAACATAGCAATTTATTGTGAAATAGTATTATCTTTAGTACATTACCGTACAGATATAGGCTCAGCCTTTTATATGTGACCAGTATAAACACAAAAAACATACATAAAAAACAAGACATACAACGTAAAACATTAAACATTTAACAAGGTACCGGCCGGTGCATAATATGACATCATTAGGGTATTAATAATCAAAATTGAATCATTCTGGCGATGTACATCGTTTTTATATTCTCCTATGATGTGTGTCTGTGGACTTGTGGGGGAAGTTGTTAATCAGTAGTTTTTTGCTTGAAAAAAGCAGGTTGGGTGGGGGTCCGGGGTGTTGGGTAGCTGGAGTAGTTACTTCTCCACTTAAGGTATTTACACAATCCGAGGTTATGGCAGTATTTTCTCTCCTTTACTCCGAGTCTATTCTATGACTCGTGGTTGGATCGGCAATTGCCTTGATTTCTAACTGCTTCCCTCTCAAGGTGTAAACTGGAATGTCAGGTTTCAGCGGGTCATTGATTTGGTTAGGGGGTTTTTTCAGAGTATATCTCCTTTTTGTGTTTGCAGCATTGGTGGAGGGGTGTCAGGTAGTTTGAATGCCCCGCCGTTTCTCGGGGACTATGCAGAGTGTGTGTCTGTGTGGCTATATTGCGGGATGCCTCAGTGTTTGTCCCCGCCTCATCAGAGACACTCTGTCAGCGAACGGCTGATTCTTCACCCCTCTTCCTGGACGGTTTAGTGTTTTTCACTTACCTGACCTCCGACTCCTTGCCGCACTGCTCTGTCTTCTGTCCTCCGCTGGGATGCCGCTGAAGTGCCTGGTCCGTGCGTTGCTTCCGATCCTCCGGCTCCGAATAGCTCCCCTGCTGTCCACGTCTATGACACTCGTTTGTTGCACTGGTCGGGAGTGATGACGTCAACGCGTTTCGCTTCTCCGATTGGCATAGCTTCGTCTGGATGTGTATGTTTTTTGTGTTTATACTGGTCACATATAAAAGGCTGAGCCTATATCTGTACAGTAATGTACTAAAGATAATACTATTTCACAATAAATTGCTATGTTTACTTTTTACGTTTGAATCCCTATATTTTTGCACTGACCATCTAACCTACCCTTAGTTCTGACACCTGAACAGAACACCTTTTGTATGCTTGCCCTGGTTAGGTCAGACAAGTATTATTTTAATACAGGGACCTATAACAGCAATTTATAACCATATGCTCCTTACCCTCACCTTATATGGCCTGGGCATAGTGTTCTTCCTTCCTCAAGGAGGGTTCCAGTTACTACTTCTAGGAAAGATTGCTGTCTGGGCCTCAGCAGGGGCTGATTTGAGGGCCTGGAGGAGATTGCTAATTGACTTGGCTGGTGGGCACTGTCCTGAAGTCCTAGTTTGGAGAAGGATATTTTATCTCCCTTACTGAGGATCTACCTGTGGAGGCTGGGTGGCAGACAGCTCCTGGGACTTTGTGAGTAAGACCTGATTTAGGACTGAAGATTGTGCCGCTCCTGTATGGATTTTCTACTAGGAAGTCTGTCCTCCCATTGATGGCTATTAATGTTTTGAAGTATCTTGTATCCCTAAACCTCTCTCTTGTTCAAGTTCTTCAGCAATAAATGGTACAAAGAGATCCCCTAGACTGAGCCTGAATTGTGGGTGGAGCTCTTCTTGTCACTGGCAATCTCTGTACCATTGTGGGAGACATGGGTCATATTCAGCATCTTCCCCTGGGATGAGCGCTACACTACCTTGATCATTTACTGGCACTGCCACACCCAGAAAATTGACCTGTTATGTTGCCGAGACAAGACTAAAGAACCATTCCAGGTATGGCTACATTATACATAGCTTGGACCATGTAACTATGTATATTTCATATGTGGCCAATGCCCCTGGAGGCTTTCAGGTCCTACGCTGTTACACTTAACACAGGAGGTCTGCTGCTCGGCATGGGCGCCACTCAGAGAATGCAATGCATTATTTTATTGGACGAGTAGGGGCAGTGATGTCCCACCCATGCTGATCGGCCCACTGCCTGTGCTCACAATGCATTAGGCTGGGACTCAGAAGTAAGTGCAGATCACTGTAGTAGTGGTGTCTTTTTCAGTCATTTCCAGCTTCCAGGGGCCTTGGCCAAGTATGGTATATACATGATTACATTGGTCCAAGCTATGCATAATATAGCCATACTTGGGATTCTTGTTTAAGTTCAACGTTGGGTAAACAAACAAAAATCAACAAATGTCATCAATGTAGCGGAGCTATTAATATATATATATATATATATATATATATATATATATATACATACATACACTGTATATACACTATAATACTAAAAGTATTGGGACGCCTGCCTTTACATGCACGTGAACTTGGCATCCCAGTCTTAGTCTGTAGGGTTCAATATTGAGTTGGCCCGACCTTCGCTGTTGTAACAGCTTCAACTCTCCTAAAAAGGCTGTCCACAAGGTTTAGGAGTGTATCTATGGGAATCTTTGACCATTCTTCCAGAAGTGCGTTTGTGAGGTCAGGCACTGATGTTGGAGAGAAGGCCTGGCTCGCAGTTTCCGCTCTAATTCATCCCAAAGAAGTTCTTTCAGGTTGAGGTCAGAACTCTGTGCAGGCCAGTCAAGTGCCTTCACCCCAAACTCACTCATCCATGTCTTTATGGAACTTACTTTGGCCTGTCCATTTACACCAGACTGCCATCCGATCCGTCTGTTTTTTTGCGTATCAGATTGGATGTAGACTGATGTAAACGGACACATGTCGGTTTTCACCCGCCAATCTATGGAGAAGAATGGAGGTTCCCATTGGGTCCGCCTGAAAAATGTTCTAATTGGAACGCCCTTGTGCAAGGGACCTTAATGTAATGTACCAAATAACTTAAAACCATAAACCATGACATAATGTTCACATTACAGTTTTTCTCTTAAAAGCTCATCTTCTTTCAGCTTTCAATTTGTAAAAACATTTGGTACAACCTACGTCCATGTAATGTACAGCAGTGATGGTCATCTCCATCTAGGGGCCGAAGTACATGCTACTTAGTTCAATGTTATCCCATTAGAGAGCACACACTGGAAACTTCCAGAAACCTGCAAGGAGGCCACAAGGTTTGAACTGCCTAGGGGACTCCACAGAGTTTAGTCCAGCATTGCCTGTCCCTGTGCTTTGAGAGCTGCTGTCATAGGCCCAGGTTGGGGTAAACATTGCTTTGTTTAGAATAATTTTGTCTGCACTGATCTGCAGTTCAATGTAAAGAATCATGTCTATAGACCAAAGACTGGGAATATTTTTGCTTCACATAACTGATTCAACATCTGTAGGGCCAAATGTACTTAGGTTCCTATGAAACCCTACGTCTTCTACCATATCGAGGCTCTCAAGCCCCTTTCTCTCTCACCCTAGCTTTGAAGGTGGTTTTGAAGGCCTGGAGCTCCATTGTACCAGCAGGCACCTCGGTCATTCCTCAGTCTTCATCCTATACACCACTTTGGTTTAACCCAGGTCTCCAGGATTTTCAGTCTATTCCGGATCCAATAATTTGGGCATCCAAAGGCATTAGGACACTTACACACATTTGTACAGACAGAGATCTTGAGAGCCCCTTTCTCTCTCACCCTAGCTTTGAAGGTGGTTTTGAAGGCCTGGAGCTCCATTGTACCAGCAGGCACCTCGGTCATTCCTCAGTCTTCATCCTATACACCACTTTGGTTTAACCCAGGTCTCCAGGATTTTCAGTCTATTCCGGATCCAATAATTTGGGCATCCAAAGGCATTAGGACACTTACACACATTTGTACAGACAGAGATCTGACCACATTTGACAATCTGAAACACTGCTTCGGTCTGTCTAACTCTTATTTTTTCAGATACTTATAGCTCCCCCATGCCTACCATTGTCAATTCAGGGCAACTACGATTGTGCTGGAGACCCCAGACCTTGAATGTATACTTAGATATGATACCTTATCAAAGCCATTGTCTATTGTACAGTGCTCTCCAGCCATCTGTACATGTTGGTATGGAACGTCTCTGCTCTGCATTGCAGTCAGTTCATCCAGACATCAATAACGAGGATTGGGAGGATGTGTGGGATTATCCCATTTCACAACTGGTGGCCTGTCTGGATAAACTTATACAATTCAAAATAGTGCATAGAATATATTTGACACCATATAAATTGCATAGAATATACCCTGGGGTCTCCTCTCAATGTTGGAGATGTGTGGGTGACCATGCAGATTTTCACCACATTTTCTGGACTTGCCCAAATATTAAAACATTTTGGTCTGAGGTTGCTGGTGTCATCACGCAACTCACCACTGTTGAGATCCCCCTGAGTGTTAATGTGTTTTGCTCGGGCTGGTGGGCTCATTGATCCCCCGTCTGACTCTTAGGACCCTTGGCGGTCTGCTGTAAGACCTTGAAGTGGAAGTCTAAGGAGGCCCCTAGTTTACAATTTTGGAAAATCCAGGTAAAACAAGTAATACCCCTTTATAAAACAATTTATGAATCTCGTGGGTTTTCTCGAAAGTTCAACAAGGTGTGGGATTTATGGCTAGATTCCCCATACACGGCCACTTAGTATCTGATATTATAGTTATTGGGTGATTGCATTCTCTATGACAGTGTTTCTCAACCTTTTTTAAGTCAAGGCACCCTTTAAAATTATAAACAATCTCAAGGCAACCTTTAAAATTATGGTATCGAGGCACCCTATTATAAAATGTAAAAAACTATTCTTATAGCTTTACATAATGCAGCAGCGTCCACACGTAGGACTCCCAAAGTTAGAGGTGATTTTATTCTTTCAAAGCAAATACACTTTTGCAAACTGGTACTAACTAGTATTTCAATGTTTCTCTTCTCCCTCAATTTCTCTCCATCAGTCAGCTAATGTCATCCCAGTGCTGAGGGCGAGGGGCACAGGAGGGTCAAACAAGGATGTGGTGTAGGCAACAGACATCCTCCTTATTAACTGATGATATCATTGGTTGTTAGGATGCCAGTAAATAGAAAATCGTAATGGTGCATAATGAAATGGGGTCACAGAGGAACCGTCAAAATAATTTTCAGGTCTCAGGGAACCCCTGCTAAAAATGACTAGATCTACAACTCACGATACATTAGTGTGATGATCAATGAGAAGAATGTTCCTTACACTTGTGGTCATTGGTAAGAATGACCCTCTTACAGATAGCTAAAAAGATCAATGGTGTCAGTGGGAACTTACAGTGCCTTGCAAAAGTATTCGCCCCGCTTGAACTTTGCGACCTTTTGACACATTTCAGGCTTCAAACATAAAAGATATAAAACTGTAAGTTTTTGTGAAGAATCAACAACAAGTGGGACACAATCATGAAGTGGAACGAAAATTATTGGATATTTCAAACTTTGTTAACAAATAAAAAACTGAAAAATTGGGCGTGCAAAATTATTCAGCCCCTTAAGTTAATACTTTGTAGCGCCACCTTTTGCTGCGATTACAGCTGTAAGTCACTTGGGGTATGTCTCTATCTGTTTTTCACATCGAGAGACTGAAATTTTTGCCCATTCCTCCTTGCAAAACAGCTCGAGCTCAGTGAGGTTGGATGGAGAGCATTTGTGAACAGCAGTTTTCAGTTCTTTCCACAGATTCTCGATTGGATTCAGGTCTGGACTTTGACTTGGCCATTCTAACATCTGGATATGTTTATTTGTGAACCATTCCATTGTAGATTTTGCTTTATGTTTTGGATCATTGTCTTGTTGGAAGACAAATCTCCATCCCAGTCTCAGGTCTTTTGCAGACTCCATCAGGTTTTCTTCCAGAATGGTCCTGTATTTGGCTCCATCCATCTTCCCATCAATTTTAACCATCTTCCCTGTCCCTGCTGAAGAAAAGCAGGCCCAAACCATGATGCTGCCACCACCATGTTTGACAGTGGGGACGGTGTGTTCAGGGTGATGAGCTGTGTTGCTTTTACGCCAAACATAACTTTTTGCATTGTTGCCAAAAAGTTTGATTTTGGTTTCATCTGACCAGAGCACCTTCTTCCACATGTTTGGTGTCTCCCAGGTGGCTTGTGGCAAACTTTAAACAACAATTTTTATGGATATCTTTAAGAAATGGCTTTCTTCTTGCCACTCTTCCATAAAGGCCAGATTTGTGCAGTATACGACTGATTGTTGTCCTATGGACAGAGTCTCCCACCTCAGCTGTAGATCTCTGCAGTTCATCCAGAGTGATCATGGGCCTCTTGGCTGCATCTCTGATCAGTCTTCTCCTTGTATGAGCTGAAAGTTTAGAGGGACGGCCAGGTCTTCGTAGATTTGCAGTGGTCTGATACTCCTTCCATTTCAATATTGTCTCTTGCACTCTGTCCCACTTGTTGTTGATTCTTCACAGAAAATTACAGTTTTATATCTTCATGTTTGAAGCCTGAAATGTGGCAAAAGGTCGCAAAGTTCAAGGAGGCCGAATACTTTCGCAAGGCACTGTATCCGAGTGGCGGAAACTGCTCATTCTTTAAGGAACCCCTAGCTACCTCTGGAGGAACCTTCAGGTTCCATGGAACCCTGGTTGAGAAACCCTGCTCTAGAGGAAGGGCCATAGCCTCCTCTACTTTCTGAGGAGACTGAGGTCCTTTAACATCTGCCGGACAATGCTAAAGATGTTGTATGAGTCTGTGGTGGCCAGAGCTCTCCTGTATGTTGTGGCATGCTGGGGAAGCAGACTCAAGGTGTCCGACACCAACAGACTCAACAAACTGATTCACAAGGCCAGTGATCTTGTTGGATTGAAATTGGAGCCTTTGACAACAGTGCTGAATGGGAAAATGTTGTTCAAGGTACGTTCAATCTTGGACAACTCCTCCTACCCACTCCACAATACGCTGGTCAGTCTGCAGAGTACTAACAACAACAGTGTAACTAAAAGGCAGACTTGATCCACCTGCTGGCTTGTATACAATTTTTGGACAATTTTTAGGTATGTTGCCAAGGCACCCCTGGAGAAGCCTCAAGGCACCCTGGTTGAAATAGGCTGATCTTTGATTTCATAACAACGGTGATCTGAGAAATGTCAGTGGTTATCTGGGGAAATAAATGTGATATATTCATTAATGTATGTAATGTGCTGCACCATTGGTATTGGGGATAATGCAGAGGCCCTTCCATTTTTCTTTATTTCAAAACTTATCTCTTAACTGTGTACTTCTTCTAAATGAGCTGAGTGGAGATACAGAATACAGATTACTTTAACTACTTTACCACCGGACGATTTTGCTGTCTTACGTCTGGGCCACTTTTTGCGATTCGGCACTGTGCGACTTTAACTGACAATTGCGCGGGCGTGCGAAGCCATACCCAAACAATATTTATGTCCTTTTTTTCCCACAAACAGAGCTTTCTTTTGGTGGTATTTGATCACCTGTGCGATTTTTACTTTTTGCGCTATAAACAAAAAAATAGCGTAAATTTTGAAAAAACAACAATATTTTTTACATTTATTTTATATGAAATTCCCCCCAAAAAAATGTAAAAACCAAAATTTTTTTAAATTTTTGGCCAATTTGTTTTCTGCTACCTATGTTTGGTAAAAAAAATTCACAATAAGCGTATTTTAAATGGTTTGCGCAAAAGTTATTGCGTTTACTAACTAAGGGAAAGATTTCTGTCATTTTTGGTGTTTTTTTTTAACGCGTAATGGCGGCGATCTGCGATTTTTTTTGCGGGACTGCGACATTGCGGCGGACAGATCGGACCCTTGGCTGACATTTTTTACACTTTTGGGGGTACCAGTGACATTACTGCAGTAATCAGTGCTATATATATGCACTGTTACTGTAAAAATGACACTGGCAGGGAAGGGGTTAATTTTATTGAAGAGGGAGGGGTTAATGTATGCCTGGTGCTTACTGATGTGTGTGGGGGGAGGTGACTGAGTGACACAAGGACAGATCGCATGTTCCGCTATGCTGAACCCTGCAATCTGACCCTGCACCCTGACCCTGACCCTGTTTACACAAGCAGGCAGATCTCCACACTAGATCCCCGACGATCGGGGAAGAGCAGGGGCGATCGCCGCTGCTCCTCCCCTGGCCCGACTTCCGCTGTGACTAAATACAGCGGGAGCGAGCCTCCGGCACCGCGCGCGCGCCGCTGAGAAAGGGGAGTGTCTGACGACGTAGTACTACGTCGTCAGACGATAACGAGCCACTTTGCCGCAGTAGTACTACGGTACTCAGACGGCAAGTGGTTAATCATCCCAAAGGGAAATTGGGAAATTGTTGAGACACACTTAACAAAGACATTAGCAACAAATAAAAAAAATTAAAACTGCAGTACAAATAAAACCCTCCACATAATTAAAACACAACATAGAATAATTAACACAGATAAAAATAACAGACAAACTACCAAGCAAAAAATACACCACTTTCTCGAACATTACCCCAAATAATAGTTAACACAATAACAACATATTATAAGAACAACATAAAATCCTGATCATAAACCAGAATTAAATCTTCAGACCCAGAGGCGTAACTAGAACCTTCAGGGCCCCGGTGCAAGAAACCATGAAGGGCCCCCCGGACCCCTGGCCGAGGCCCTTCCCTTCAAGCCTGGGGCTCTTCCCACTGATTCTGGGGCCCTTTACTCTCATTGCTGGGCCCTTTATTACAGTCCCACAGCGGGACCCTTTCACAAGTTCTGCAGTGGGCCCCCTTCCTGCCATCTTGGGGTCTCCCAGTGCATAGTTGCCAACATTTAAAAAAAATGTCCAGGGACACTTTTCAGCACAGCTATCAATTACCACACCCACTTCCCTGAAGCTCTGCCCACTCTGCATAATTAATCTCGCCTACTTATCAGATTATAGGGTCTACTCAATATAGAGAGAATTACACAAAATTAAAAAGGGAATTTATAACTTAAGGCCACAGTAGCAGAGTTGGAATAATTATCCCATTCAGCTGCACTACTTTGGCGTAACATTTATGGGCAGCCTGATTAACAGGCGCTTCCAGGGACAATATAAATTACCTGGGACAGGCTCCTATTTGCAGGGACTGTCCCAGGAAAAAAGGGACAGTTGGCAAGTATGCCAGCGGTGGTGGAATGCCAGGGGCCGGTCACAAGTGTGACCTTTGCGATCCTGGAAGTTCACCCACTGGTGTCAGTAGTTTTTTATTTTTTGATATTTTAATTGTATTATTTTTTTATCATTTTATTTTATTTTTTACAATGTCACTGACTATGACTCTGTCCATTCAGAAAAGGAAGGAGCTGGTAAATTACATATTTACTGACCCCTTCCTGGTTCTCTATTGTGACACATCCCCTGCAGCAGCCGGCAGGAGAGGGAAGAGAGCACAGTTGGGGGGGGGGACCAGGGGAGCACACAGGGGCCCAGAGACCGCAGAACAAAAATGAACTGGATAGGAGGAGTGGCGGGGGCAGCATACAGAGGAAACAATCTCCTCCTTTTTCCTCCTGCAGCTCCAGGAGGAAAAAGGAGGACAGTGATTTCTCTACATGCTGCCCCCGCCGCCCCTCCTATCCAGGTGTACAGGGGAGCCGCACAGGCCCCTGGAGCATGGGGCCCGGTTGCAATTGCGACCCCTGCAACCCCTGTAGTTACGCCCCTGTTCAGACCTCATTAAATCAGACCTCACAGAGAAGAATTATATAACTTGACCGCCACAGGCAAAAGTTATTTCTTTTGTCGCTCTGTGGTGCATCATGGTTGTAATAATCTGTCACTGTTAGTACTCTGCAGACTGACCAGCGTATTGTGGAGTGGGTGGGAGGAGTTGTCCAAGATTGAACGTACCTTGAACAACATTCTCCCATCCAACACTGATGTCAAAGACTCAAATTTCAATCCAACAACATTACTGGACTTGCAAATCAGTTTGTTGAGTCTGTTGGTGTCGGACACCTTGAGTCTGCTTCCCCAGCATGCCACCACATACAGGAGAGCGCTGGCCACCACAGACTTATACAAGATCTTCAGCATCGTCCGGCAGATGTTAAAGGACCTCAGTCTCCTCAAAAAAGTAGAGGTGGCCCTGGCCCTTCCTCAGTGCCATCTTAAGAGCATTAAGGGCCCAGGGCAATTCAGTGCACTGGGGCCCTGCCTACAACAATCACCCACGAGAATAAAAATGCAAATTATCGATAAGGCGATATTTGTTGGTACAGCAGTGCAAGCCTAATAACAGCAAGTTGGGCGGCTGGGTCCGATGAACACACACACACGGGAGTCAGACTCGACTGTCCTGTGTGCGCCTGTTCCCGTTGAGACAGACAGGCATTCCGAATCCTACAGTTGTGGGCTCCCCCTCTATGGCCAAAGTGGCATGACAGCAGCGCAGGGCTGACAGACCCTTGTCATCTGCTAAGTTCGGTGGCGGGATGCATACGGGAATCAGGACTAATGCTTGGCTGGGGCTGGGTCACTGGGAAGGTGGGGCCCCCCGGGTAAGTGGGCCCCGGGGCAACTGCCCAGCGTGCCCATTCGGTAAGATGGCCCTGCCCTTCCTCTACAGCAGGGTTTCTCAACCAGGGTTCCATGGAACCTGAGGGTTCCTCTAGAGGTTGCTAGGGGTTCCTTGAGCAATGAGCAGTTTCCGCCTCTCGGATAAGTTCCCACTGACACCATTGATCTTTTTAGCTATCTGTAAGACGGCCATTCTTACCAATGACCAGAAGTTTCTTCCCACTGACCATCACACTAATGTACAATATCATGAGTTGTAGATCTAGTCATTTTTAGCAGGAGTTCCCTGAGACCAGTAAATTATTTTGAGGGTTCCTATGTGTTGAAAAGGTTGAGGAAGGCTGCTCTAGAGCACCTCAGTGTTCTTGCTCTAGTCCAGCTTATTATCTATGTGCACCTCCAGATACTCTACTACTTCCACATCCACTCCTCAGATGGAGATTGGGGTCACCGGTGGCTTCCTCTTTCTGAAATCCACAACCTGCTCCTTTGTCTTTGTCACATTTAGATACAGACAAGGCTTTTTTTTCTCAGAGAATAGGTGCAGGTACTCCCCTTTTCTGAGTCACCAGTTGACTCCACCCCAGGGCTGGCCCAAGACATTTTGCTGCCTGGGTCCAAGAATGAAATGCTGCCCCCCCCCCCCCCCCCAAACAAAAAAATCACACCCAACAAAAGGAAAGGCCCCAACATCCATGATTTTATATAAACATAACCTTTGGAAAATATCATAACTCACCACCGGACCGGTTCACCAAACACGCACTGTCTGTCCCCAGTCCTTCGGTCACTCCTGTGTCTGCAGTGCTCACCACCCTAGAAGATTCAGCCTGCCCTACGTGAAATGGAGGGCGCTGATGTCTAAGGTCATTGCGCACAGCACGATCATGTGAGGGATGTTCCCCGGAGGATACGCTCCGCCTCCTCATGCTCATCTGTTTTCACTACGGCTGGCAGTATGAGATGGGGGGAAATGCCACCCGTAACATGCCGCAAACTCCTAACACACAAAAATGCTGTAAAAAAAAAAATCTTGGGAGTCAATATGCTGCCCCTCTCCAAGGGCTGCCTGGGTCCAATGGACCCAGTGGGACCCATGGTAGGGCCAGCCCTGCTCCACCCCCTACCCACCCCAGAGCGCTGTCCTTCGGTTCCACCCTCTGCCCACCTCCCAGTACCCCCCTTTTTTAGAGAATACAGAACCAAGTATCATGTTGTGGTTCTAGGTAATTTGTATGGAATTTGTTAATGATAACTAGAAAAGCAGATCCCCTGGAATCAGCAACAATAGACCGCCCCCCCCCCCCCAACAATAGATTCCCCCAGCAGCAATAAATCTTCCCCTGCAACAATAGAACAAACAGTAAAATAGATCCCCTGCAATCAGCAACAATAGACCGCCCCCACCCCCCCCAACAATAGATTCCCCCAGCAGCAATAAATCTTCCCCTGCAACAATAGAAAAAACAGTAAAATAGATCCCCTGCAATCAGCAACAATAGACCCCCAACAACAATAGCAACAATAAATCCTCCCCTGCAACAACCCCCCCCCCCCAATAAATCCTCCCCTGCAACAATAGCCCCCCAACAACAATAAATCCTCCACTGCAAAAAAAGCCCCACCCACAACAAAATGCCCGCCAGCAACAATAGATTCACCCCAGCAACAATAGATCCCCCAGCAGCCAGCATCAATAGGCCCTTCAGCTCAACCCACTGGCCCCAGCACACATTTGCCATTGCAGACATTCAGACTGGAGGTTCCGGAACTGCGCTCCCCCGCGTTCCCGCTGAAAAAAAGCCCTGGATACAGATGATTATCTCCACACCATGTGACAATGTTCTCCACCACAGTCCTATACTCTCTTCCCCATCCTTGATACATTCAACTACTGCAGAGTCATCAGAAAACTTCTCGTAGCTGAAATGATAATTAGAGATGCTTGTTTTTCTGTTAACTTTGAGCTAGGGAATGCTCGTTTTGGCTCTGTTTTGTACCACTCAATTCTTTAAAAACCAATAAAAAGAATTTTCAAAACAAAAAAAATAAAATCTGTAATCGCAGGTGTCTTTATTAACCACTTGCCGACCAGCCGCTGTGGATATACGGCAGGTCGGCAGGTTCCCGTGAATCGCCGTACCTCTACGGCAGTTTGCAGGAGCACACCTGGGGGTGCGCCATTTCCCAGCAGAGAAGCTGATTCACAGGGCCAGTAGGCTGCGATTGCCGCCGGGCACCCGTGATCGCTCCCCGTGGAGAGAGAACAGCGGTCTGCTGTTGTAAACATAGCTGACCGTTGCTCTCTCAGGAATCAATACAGAGCTTTTATATTCCTCCTATTTAGGAACACAGGTCTCTGTATTGATTCCACAAGCCCATCCCCCTCACAGTTAGAAAACACCCCCTAGGCTCACATTTAACCCTTTGATCACCCCTGGGTTAACCCCTTCCCTGCCAGTGTCATTATTACAGTGGCCGTGCATATTTATAGCACTGATTACTGTAGTAATGTCACTGGTCCCCCCAAAAGTGTCAAAAATGTCAGTTAGGGCTCTTTCACAGGGTCCGCCTCCGTAGGCAGATCCGTGTTGCTTAGCGGGGATCGATCCGCGATCCCCGCTGAGTCGGCGAATGACAGCTCCCTCTCCGCTTGGAGAGCGGAGAGGGAGGTGTCTCAGCCCCCGCTGCCCTCTATGGGGGATCGGATGAGAGCGGACCGCCTGTCCGCTCTCATCAGATCCGATCTGATCCGATTACTGAACGGATGGAAAAATAGGGTTTCCATCCGTCCAGATTTCACGGACAGAATCGGATACGGATGGCAGTGGGTGTCAGCGGAGGTGTCTCCGCTGGCATCCGCTGCCCCATAGAGCTGCATGTAGGATCCGATCAGATCCGCCTAAAAAACTGACAGGCGGATCTGATCGGATCGCCCGTGTGAAAGAGCCCTTAGAGGTCCGATCCATCTGCTGCAATGTCGCAGTCCTGCTAAAAATCACTGTTCGCCAGCATTACTAGTAAAAAAAAAAAAAAAATGACATACAGTAAATCTTTCCCCTCGTTTGTAGACACGATAACTTTTGCGCAAACCAATAAATATAGACTTATTGGGGTGCCGTCAAAAAAAAAAATACGCAGATGAGATCAAATAACACCAAAAGAAAGATCTATTTGTAGGAAAGAAAGGATATAAACTTCATTTATGTACAGCGTTGCACGGCCGTGCAATTGTCAGTTACAGAAACACAGTGACAAAAAGCAAAAAATGGGCTGGTCATGAAGGGGGGGGGGGGTAACTCTTCTGAAGGGCAAGTGGGAAGTTCTACATTATGCCGGTACTCTTCACCCTTTCCATTTGTGTTATTTTTTTGGAGTAGCCCTCCATTCTCCATTCACAGTTTGTGCCCACGGTTCAAAATCGCAGCAAAACGTGCGCTTGGGTGCCATTATTCTTTATGGCACCCCAAACGCGGTGTAATTCTGATTATCGAGAGACAGAATCGCACAGCAATCGCGGTAAAAAATTGCACTAAGCGTGTTGGTAAAAAATTGCACTAAACATTTATAAGGCTGCCTATTGAAATAATTAGGCTGCCTTATGCATGACAAACGGAAACACGTGTAAGTCGCTCTTTGAAAATCGCAAGCTGGAACACTCGTTCCCACAATGCAATGCCTGAACCGCAAGGCTGGAACTGTGAACTTTTGATGGTGTTGAAATAGAGATATTTATACAACGTTGTTGATTGTATGTGTTCCGGTCACTCCCTAGTGGTTTGTATTTATAATTCATTTGAGTTACATTGTATCATATTGTAACTATTCAAGTGCTATTTGTCTAACAGATTCAGTATACGTTGGATTATTGTTAGCACGGTGTGCAGATTAGATTTTGCTGATTACTTGTGCTTCAAGGCCCATTTACTTCTTTGCAGTCTGGTAACACATGTTATGCTGAGCATTAACTCGTGTTGCATAAAAGCCGCTCATTGAAAATAATGTGCTGCCAAAGCACCCTAATGTGCTAAAAAAACACATGACCCAAATGACAACAGCACTTTACAATGTGTTGCTGTGTGTTTCAGCATGTTACAATGCAGGTTCCTTGCCTTAGTGCCCCATTATTCGTATGGACTGGGTAATGTGTTAGGATCTACACTGGTATAGACTGGGTAATGTGTTAGGATCTATACTGGTATGGACTGGGTAATGTGTTAGGATCTATACTGGTATGGACTGGGTAATGTGTTAGGATCCATACTGGTATGGACTGGGTAATGTGTTAGGATCTTTACTGGTATGGACTGGGTAATGTGTTAGGATCTATACTGGTATGGACTGGGTAATGTGTTAGGGTCTTTACTGGTATGGACTGGGTAATGTGTTAGGATCTTTACTGGTATGGACTGGGTAATGTGTTAGGATCGATACTGGTATGGACTGGGTAATGTGTTAGGATCTTTACTGGTATGGACTGGGTAATGTGTTAGGATCTATACTGGTATGGACTGGGTAATGTGTTAGGATCCATACTGGTATGGACTGGGTAATGTGTTAGGATCTTTACTGGTATGGACTGGGTAATGTGTTACGATCTATACTGGTATGGACTGGGTAATGTGTTAAGATCTTTACTGCTATGGACTGGGTAATGTGTTAGGATCTTTCCTGATATGGACTGGGTAATGTGTTAGGATCTATACTGGTATAGACTGGGTAATATGTTAGGATATATATTGGTATGGACTGGGTAATGTGTTAGAATCTATACTGGTATGGACTGGGTAATGTGTTAGGATCTATATTGGATGGACTGGGTATTGTGTTAGGATCTATACTGGTATGGACTGGGTAATGTGTTAGGATCTATACTGGTATGGACTGGGTAATGTGTTAGGATCTATACTGGTATGGCCTGGGTAATATGTTAAGATCTATACTGATATGGACCGGGTAATGTGTTAGGATCTATACTGGTATGGACTGGGTAATGTGATAGGAGGGAAAGTATGCCACATCATTTGATGGAAATGAAAATGATAACCCTACAGAGGGCTGAACACCCCAAAAATTAAAGTGAAAAAATGATGCAGCAGGCTAGTTCATTTTCCTGAAATTTAATTGTAGCAACTCAGAATGGTCCTCAGTAGTTTGTATGGCCCTCACGTGCTTGCATGCCCCTAATAAGACGATGGATGGTATCCTGGGGTATTTCCTCCCAGATCTGGACCAGGGCATCACTGAGCTCCTGAACAGACTGAGGTGCAACCTGGTGGTGTCAGATGGACCAAAAACATAATGTCCCAGAGGTGTTCTATTGGATTTAAGTCAGGCGAGCTTGGGGGGCCATTCAGTGGTATCAATTCCTTCATCCTCCAGGAACTGGCTGCATACTCTCGCCACATTAGGCCGGACATTGTCGTGCACCAGGAGGAACCCAGGACCCACTGTACCAGCGCAGGGTATGAAAATGGGCCAAGGATTTCATCCCAATACTTAATGGCAGTCAGGGTGCCATAGTCTAGCCTGTAGTCTGTGAGTCCCTCCATGAATTTGCCTTCCCAGACCATCACTGACCCACCACCAAACCCATCATGCTGAACTATGCTGCAGGCAGCATAACTTTCTCCATGGCTTCTCCAGACCCTTTCACATCTGTCACATGTGCTCAGGGTGACCCTGCTCTCATCTGTGAAAAGCTCAGGGCGCCAGTGGCGGACCTGTCAATTCTGGTGTTCAATGGAAAATCCCAATCAAGCTCCACGGTGCCGGACAGTGAGCACAGGGCCCACTAGAGGATGTCAGGCCCTCAGGCCACCCTCATGAAGTCTGTTTCTGATTGTTTGGTCAGAGACATTCACACCATCACACCACTGGAGATCATTTTGTAGGGCTCTGGCAGTGCTCATCCTGTTCCTCCTTACACAAAGGAACAGATACCGGTCCTGCTGATGGGTTAAGGACCTTTTACGGCCCTGTCCAGCTCTCCTAGAGTAACTGCCTGTCTCCTGGAATCTCCTCCATGCTCCTGAGATTGTGCTGGGAGACACGGCAAACCTGGTAATGGCACGTATTGATGTGCCATCCTGGAGGAGTTGGACTGCCTGTGCAACCTTTATAGGGTCCAGGTATCACCTCATGCTACCAGTAGTGACACTGACCCTAGCTTAATGCAAAACTAGTGAAAAATAGTCAGAAAAGATGAGTAGGGGGAAAAAAAATGTCAATGACCTCCACCTGTAAAACCATTCCTGTTTTGGGGTCATCTCATTGTTGGCAATCTAGTGCAACTGTTGGTAATTTTACTAAAACCGAAGCAGCTAAAACAAATTAACAACCCCCTCCGCCACTTAACTGACCAGATCAATATCTCAGTAGTTTAGGTGACTTGATGTTATACTCTGATTAAAAAGTGTTCCTTTAACTTTTTTGAGCAGTGTATATACTATATATATACTATGGGAGTGCAAATAGCCAATAATAAAAGCAGGATGCTAGTGGCTTTGTGTGTGATGCCTTTCTTGTCCTCAATTCTGACCTGCACATGTCTGGCTATGTTCTACTGTTGATTATATTGGAAAAGTTTACAAAGAGATCCTATTGTCATTTTTGTTCATTGCATATATAACGTTTCCTATTTCAAAATGATGATTAATTGCAATGGTGCTTCCAGAGTGCAGAGCAGTAGCAACTCACTTGTAAGCTGTCTCTGTCTAATTGATACTATACAGAGCAGTATGAACTAGAGAGGGGTGTCTCTCCTGACTTATTTGGGTGTATGTGTTCTTAACCACTTTACGACTGCTCACAGTAATATTACTGCGGCAGAGTGGCTCGTTATCGTCTGACGACGTAGTACTACGTCGTCAGACACTCCCCCTTCTGGGCGGCCCTTGCGCGCCGCCGGAGGCTCGCTCCCGCTGTTTTCATTCACAGCGGGAGTCGGGCCAGGGGAGGAGCAGCGGCGATCGCCGCTGCTCTTACCCGATCGTCGGGGATCGAGTCTGGAGATCCGCCCGCTGTGTGTAAGCTGGACATCCGATCTGTCCATGACTCACACAGTCACCTCCCCCCCACACACGTCAGTAAGCACCAGGCATACATTAACCCCTCCCTCTCCAATAAAATTAACCCCTTCCCCGCCAGTGTCATTTTTACAGTAACAGTGCATATATATAGCACTGATTACTGCAGTAATGTCACTGGTCCCCCAAAAGTGTCAAAAATGTCAGTCAAGGGTCCGATCTGTCTGCCGCAATGTCGCAGTCCCGCAAAAAAAAAAACGCAGATCGCCGCCATTACGCGTTAAAAAAAAAAAACACCAAAAATGACAGAAATCTTTCCCTTTGATAGTAAACGCAATAACTTTTGCGCAAACCAATCAAAATACGCTTATTGCGATTTTTTTTACCAAACATATGTAGCAGAAAACAAATTGGCCAAAAATTTTTTTAAAAATTGGTTTTTACATCTTTTTTGGGGGGAATTTCATATAAAAAAATGTTAAAAATATTGTTATTTTTTCAAAATAAACGCTCTTTTTTTGTTTATAGCGAAAAAAGGAAAAAATCACACAGGTGATCAAATACCACCAAAAGAAAGCTCTGTTTGTGGGAAAAAAGGACGTAAATTTCGTTTGGGTACGGCGTCGCATGACCGCGCAATTGTCAGTTGAAGTCGCACAGCGCCGAATCGCAAAAAGTGGCCTGGACGGAAGACAGCAAAATCCTCCGGTGGTAAAGTGGTTAAAGCCCATCTCTTGGCACAGCAAAAAAAAAAAAAAAATGAAAACATTTGCCATGCCCCCCCACTATAAGGGTTAAATGCTTGTTACATCTAGAAGAGGCTGTATTACTCAGCTTACTTCCCCCTCCAGTAGGCTCCATCGTTGTTCTTCTCTCCCTGGAGATCCAGTCTGTGGATGGAGCCTCAATGTCATCATGTACAGTGTGGGGATATTAACCCTGCATGGTATGTAATGGAAGAAGGAGTGCGACTGCGGGTGGGAGCAGCTTACAGAAGAGGCTATGGCGGACCGGTCACATGGATCAAGGAAGCCTGCTGGAATGGGGAGTCAGGTGAGTAAAACAAACACTACTGCAACCCCCTGGACTTGGGCATTTAACGCTTGCAGTCTGAGGGGGCATCTGCAAGGGTGTTTTTTTTTTCTGTGCCCGGAGTGGGGCTTTAAAAGAGTTTAGCGTTACATGACTGCGAGATGTCCCCGGATCACTGTGTCACCCCAATTGCAGTAACACAGAAATTCAATAAGGTATTCTTTATGGTGATCGGCAATCCCTACATAACTGAAGTGGGCTTTGGGTGGGCCACTCTAGCAAATAGGCGGGGTCACTGGGCGGGCCAAAGGAAGACTGTGAGCAGGACCACCGGGTCTCTGGGTGGGCCTGAGGCAGACTGGGGCAGGGTTACCCTTAGCCAAAGGGAGACTGTGAGCAGGACCACCGGGTCTCTGGGTGGGCCTGAGGCAGACTGGGGCAGGGTTACCCTTAGCCAAAGGGAGACTGTGAGCAGGACCACCGGGTCTCTGGGTGGGCCTGAGGCAGACTGGGGCAGGGTTACCCTTAGCCAAAGGGAGACTGTGAGCAGGACCACCGGGTCTCTGGGTGGGCCTGAGGCAGACTGGGGCAGGGTTACCCTTAGCCAAAGGGAGACTGTGAGCAGGACCACCGGGTCTCTGGGTGGGCCTGAGGCAGACTGGGGCAGGGTTACCCTAAGCCAAAGGGAGACTGTGAGCAGGACCACCGGGTCTCTGGGTGGGCCTGAGGCAGACTGGGGCAGGGTTACCCTTAGCCAAAGGGAGACTGTGAGCAGGACCACCGGCTCTCTGGGTGGGCCTGAGGCAGACTGGGGCAGGGTTACCCTTAGCCAAAGGGAGACTGTGAGCAGGACCACCGGGTCTCTGGGTGGGACTGAGGCAGACTGGGGCAGGGTTACCCTTAGCCAAAGGGAGACTGTGAGCAGGACCACCGGGTCTCTGGGTGGGACTGAGGCAGACTGGGGCAGGGTTACCCTTAGCCAAAGGGAGACTGTGAGCAGGACCACCGGGTCTCTGGGTGGGCCTGAGGCAGACTGGGGCAGGGTTACCCTTAGCCAAAGGGAGACTGTGAGCAGGACCACCGGGTCTCTGGGTGGGCCTGAGGCAGACTGGGGCAGGGTTACCCTTAGCCAAAGGGAGACTGTGAGCAGGACCACCGGGTCTCTGGGTGGGCCTGAGGCAGACTAGGGCAGGGTTACCCTTATCCTAGGGGCCGGGACCAAATGTTGGTAGGTATGGAACAGGTGATGGAGGCCTCTGTTCAGGATTTTCCATATATTAGTGCCGGTTCACACATATGCGATGCGGGAACCCTGCGAATCCACTGCGGGTTCCCGCATTGCATTCAACTCGCAGGCAGTTCACACTGCCATATGCGAATCGCTGGGGGTGTCAATACAAAGTTAACGACACCCCCAGATCAGTTCGCATATCGCAGTGCGAACCGTCAGTTCGCACATGAATCAGAACCGGTGTGAAGAGCCATAGGACCTGATTCTGCTACAGACCCAAAAAAGGGTCCTGTGCGAGTTGTGTCCGAATACGATGCGATTTCAGACAATTAATCCGGATAGCTGAATTTGCATCGCACTGACATCGCATGTGATTTTCAGAGCAGTGCGCTGGGAATCACATGCGATGTCTGGCATCGCACTGATGTGAACCGGGACTTAGTGTCAGCTGGGAGAGGTAATGATGTGTCTTATTACCAGAGATGTATAGTAACTAAGTAGAACTACTTCACTACTGTACTTAAGTACGGAAAGGCGGTATCTGTACTTTCCTAGAGTATAATTTTTTTCTCCTACTTCCACTTTTACTTCATTACATTTTTTCAATGATTTCAATACTTCTACTCTGATATTTTTTTTTGTGCTGCATAGTTACTCGTTACAATTATAAAAATTACCAGTGCCAGAACAGTAGATGGCAGGTTTCATGAAGTTCAAAACATGTGTATTATCAGCGCATACGAAAATAAATGCTACTGTATGTATAAATAAAAGCTGCATTTGAAATAATAAAAAACAATATGATGTTCAAACTTTTGACTTCTTTCTTTAATAACTACATAACACAGTACTTGTACTTTTACTTTCAGTACTTGAGTAGCAAAATTTAAAAAAAAAAACTACTTGCAATACTTAAGTACAAAAAATGTTGAATACTTTAGTACTTCTACTCAAGTCACTTTTTGATCGAGTACTTGTACTTTTACTCAAGTATGGGTTTCGAGTACTTTATACAACTCTGCTTATTATTATGTTATGTCAGTATTTTTATCTCTGCTTTTAGTATAATACATTTTTGAAATAGAGAGCACTATGGTTTCCCTTTATCTTCTGATTACACATGAGTGATTGGTATTTATGGAAGAGTCCAGTCAGGTCCAAGTACATCCAGGGCCGCTGATAGCGGGGGGGGGGGGGGGGGGCACCAGTCCTCCTATAGGGGGCCCCGGGCAAACAGAGGGGCCCTGACAGCATGGTGAATCAGTGCAGTCGGGGCGAAGGGGCAATTACAGAAGGTAGCCCTGTGCGGCTCTCTGCAGGCAGCAGCTGAAAGCCAGTTTCTCCTCCTCCTGCCAGCTTTCAGCTGCTGCAGGGAGAGGCACAGACACAGGGCATTGTTCATGCAATTGCTTCTCCAACACCGATCCTCCCTCTCCCTATTCTACCTGCTTCTGATCCCCTCCCTCCCCGAGTGCCCCCTTTCACTGTTACCCCTCCCGCAGCGCTGCAGGCTTCCCTGTCCTGTAAAAAAAAAAATAAAAAAAAATTGTAAAAAATAAAATAAATAAACAAATAATTAAAAATTGTAATAAATAATTTTAAAAAAATTGTAAAATAAAATAAAAAAAATTATTATTTTTTTTTTTTAAATGTAAAAAATAATTAAAAAGGGCTAATTCACTCCGGTTCTCTGTTATGTATGTTTTAGTGTATTTTTAGTGGAAGTATTGATTGTCGTGATATATTTGGTGGGGGGGGGGGGGCCTGCCAGGTAGGCTGTATGGGGCTCCGTGATTTCAGACAGCGGCCCTGAGTACATCCAGAGGAAGATTATCCCTGTGAGATCCAGAGGGACGCATTTACAGGCAACTGAGGATCTGTGTGAGGCCGTTGCTTGCCAGCCATAGGTGGTGGTCACTGAAGTCACTGGATTGTAGAATTGTATCGCACAATTGAGTATCGCACGGTGGCAGATTTTTTTTTTATATCGATTGGGACTATGCACATTGATTGCACTACACTTGATGTGATTTTTATTAGGTATGGAACAGAGGTGCGATATTATTAACCCCTTTATGGGTAAATTACATGAATTACTTTTTCACATAGGGACAGGCAGGTTTGGAAACGGCAAGATGTCCCAAGCGCTGGGCTCTATGGAAAGCAGCACTGTACACTGAACCAATCCGGTGCAGAATTAGTACATATAGTGACTACATGGCAGGCAAACGATGGGAGCAGCTCTATCCGGATATGGGTGGTGAACATAATAACCTCCACTGCTATAGGAAGCCAATAGTGAGTCTTAAGGCCCGTACACACGTACCGATCGTCGGCATACAAACGTCGGTGGACGAAGGATCTGCCGATTGTACGCGTGTTAGTATGGTGCCTCCGACAGATGTCTGCGCACAATCCGCGGACAAAAGTCTTTCGTGCAAACATGAAAATATTTGTATGCCGACACCAGAACGGACGATTGTTCGCCTGTCAGTACACAATTCGGCCGACAGACCGCAGATTTGCAAGACTGGGCATGCTCAGAAAATAGAAAACACAGGGAAAGTTAACCATTACATGACATCACTTCTGCAGTCGGCGGACAAAATTCTTGTGCTGTCCTTGTGCTGTCTTTGCACTTTTCAGCAGACACCGACATCCCGGGGAGAAAAGAGGAACATTTGTAAGCCGACCATCGGTACGTGTGTACGGGGCTTTAATGTTTTATTATGAACAACAAAAGTCTCAGATTGCCACCTGACACCCGCGATCGCTCCCCGCTGAGAGAGAAGGATCGTCGGCTGTTGTAAACACAGCCAACCGTTTTTCTCCCTGGGATGATCATAGAGATCATGTGATCCTGCTATATAAAATCACATGTCTCTATGGTCCTTTCAGAAGCCACGCCCCCCCCCCCTACAGTTAGAATCACTCCCCTAGGCTCACATTTAACCCCTTGATCACCCACAATGTTAACCCCTTCCCTGCCAATGACATTATTACAGTAACAGTGCATATTTTTAACACTGGTTACTGTAGTAATGTCACTGGTCCCCCCAAAAGTGTCAAAAATGTCAGTTAGGGGTCCGATCTGTCCGCCGCAATGTTGCAGTCCCGCAAATAATCGCAGATTGCCACCATTGCTACTACTAGTAAAAAAAAAAAAAACAACAAAAATGACATAAATCTTTCCCATAGTTAGTAGACGCGATAATTTTTGCGCTAACCAATCAAAATACGCCTAATGTAATTTTTTTTTACCAAAAATATGTAGCAGAAAACAAATTGGCCTAAAATGTTAAACAATTTTGATTTTTTATTTATTTATTTTTTTTTTTTGGGAATGTCATATAGCAGAAAGTGAAAAATATTGTTTTTTTTTTTTTTTTTCGAAATTGTCACTCTTTTGCAAAAAATAAAAATTGCACAGGCGATCAAATACCACCAAAAGAAAGCTCTGTTTGTAGGAAAAAAAGGATGTAAATTTAGTTTGGGTACAGTGTTTTTTTTACCAAAAATATGTAGCAGAAAACAAATTGGCCTAAAATATTAAAAATTTTTGATTTTTGAATTTTTTTTTGGGAATGTCATATAGCAGAAAGTGAAAAATATTGTTTTTTTTTTTTTTTTTCGAAATTGTCACTCTTTTGCAAAAAATAAAAATCGCACAGGTGATCAAATACCACCAAAAGAAAACTCTATTTGTGATAAAAAAAAGGACGTAAATTTCGTTTGGGTACAGCGTTTTTTTTTTTACCAAAAATATATAGCAGAAAACAAATTGGCCTAAAATGTTAAAAAATGTTTTTATGGAAAAAAAAAATGTTGATTTTTTAATTATTTTTTTTGGGAATGCCATATAGCAGAATGTGAAAAATATTGTTTTTTTTTTTTCAAAATTGTCGCACTTTTTTTGCTTATAGCACAAAAAATAAAATTGCACAGGTGATCAAATACCACCAAAAGAAAGGTCTATTTGTGAGAAAAAAATGACGTAAATTTTATTTGGGTACAGCTTCGCACGACCATGCAATTGTCTGTTAAAATAACGCAGTGTCGAATCGCAAAATAGGGCCTGGTTAGGAAGGAGGCAAATCCTTCCGGTCTTAAAGTGGTTAATAAATGAAATCATCATCTAAAAACTGGATTTTGTATTTGCTCGGGTTATCTTTGTGTAATATGAACATTTGTTTGATGATCTGAATCATTTAAGTGTTACAAATACACAAAAAGAAAAAAAAAAAGAAAGGGGCAAATACTTTTTTTGCAGCACTGTATTCCAGGTGACACGCTATCGTGGTCGGCCCGAAGGGTTAAATGTTAATTTTCCACCGCTGGATCATTTATAACTAATCACGGGCAGCAAATGTGTAAATTCGCCCTTATCTGTGCCATCTCTCTTTTTCCGATGGCTCGGTAAACTCGGCTAAGCTGTTTTGCTGTTTTGCTTTCACGCTCCTGTCCTTGCATTTTTCCAGTCCAATTAGGTTATTACTAAAGACTAAATGAGGCATGGAGCCTCTGAAAGTCACACCGTCACCCCAGCGACGGCCACCGGGCTGGGATTGGTGAGGGGCAGCCGGGCGTGACGGAGAGTCAACTTTCCTTTCCTTGCACCGCCCTCTGCCAGAGAATCACCTTCACATTCTTCACGCCGAACTTTCATCCGAGTAGACTTTGCCTTGCCTCGTCCCTCCCCTCCCCGTCATAAAATTATTAAATCAAATATTTCTGATTTCGTTACACACCTATTTTGGACCCAGTGATGTCATCAGTGGGTCTCTGTGCTTCTGGTGGGAGGGGTCGGCAGGGTGCTGTGCATTCACTATGTTACCACAAGTATTGGGGCGCCTGCCTTTACACGCACATGAACTTTAATGGCATCCCTGTCTTAGTCCGTAGGGTTCAATATTGAGTTGGCCCACCCTTTGCAGCTATTAGATAGGCTCGGGTTTGCTAGAGATGAGCTGGGACGTGTTTGAGTCCCCACGTGCCCAATCCCGCCAGAAAGCCGACGCTGCACTCTGCTAATGACGGGCGGTGAGACATTTCCCAATCTGTGCAGTTGAGGATCAGGAAATGTCTTACTGCCTGTGATTAGCGGAGTGCACTGTCGGCTTCCTGGCGGGATTGGGCACATGTGGTTATGAGTAAGTGACCTACAGCGTCGTGAAACGCGTCAACCAGGCACGTCTGTTTGCACACTGTCTGTCTACTTTATACATGAGGAATATGGAAACCTTTTTGATTTCATCGTATAACTTAAGTGCGGTCTCAAATTTTGGATTTCTTCGGTTCTCGGATGACGGATCTGGCCTGCACCGGGTTTGGAGTGCACAACTGAGCGGCTTTCCCCTTCTCATTGCTTCACGTGGGGACATGTCCCAGCTCATCTCTAGCAGCTATAACAGCTTCAACTCTTCTGGGAAGGCTGTCCACAAGGTTTAGGAGTGTGTCTATGGGAAGGTTTGACCATTCTTCCCGAAGCGCCTTTGTGAGGTCAGTCACTGGTGTTGGACGAGAAGGCCTGGATCACAGTCTCTCCTCTAATTCATCCCAAAGGTGTTCTATGGGGTAGAGGTCAGGACTCTGTGCAGGCCAGTCAAGTTCCTCCACCCCAAAATTGCTCATCCATGTCTCTATGGACTTTGCTTTGTGCATTGGTGCGCAGTCATGTTGGAACAGGAAGGGGCCGTCCCCAAACTGTTCCCACAAAGTTGGGAACATAAAACTGTCCAAAATGTCTTGGTATGCTGACGCCTGAAGAGTTTCCTTCACTGGAACTAAGGGTCCAAGCCCCACCCTTGAAATACAACCCCACACCATAAACCAGCCCCCCCCCCCCCCCCGACCCTCCATCAAATGATTTGGACCAGTGTACAAAGCAAGGTCCCAACCTCAACCCGATAGAACACCTATGGGATGAATTAGAGCGGAGACTGCGAGCCAGGTCTTCTTGTCCATCATCAGTGCCAGACCTCACAAATGTGCGTATGGAAGAATGGTCAAACATGCCCATAGACACACTCCTAAACCTTGTGGACAGCCTTTCCAGAAGAGTTAAAGCTGTTATAGCTGCAAAGGGTGGGGCCAACTCAATATTGAACCCTACGGACTAAGACTGGGATGCCATTAAAGTTCAAGTGTGTGTCCCAATACTTTTGGTAGTGTAGCTTCCTGAAAACAATACAGAACCCTGCCTCAGTACTCCTCTCAAGATCCCTACGCCCTGGTGCAAGCAGTGGGCTGGCTCTTGGAAGGAGATATGCAAAATCAAAATACCTTGATTAATGGCTGTCCGTCTGGATTTGTGGGCATTCTCAGGCAGGCTGTATTTGCAGACCATCCTAGGTAACACCTCCACATATTGCCAAGTCGCCATGACTGAAGAAACTAAGATCCAATGAAATGAAGGGGCGGGCCAGTGATTACAATGGATGGATGTCATGGGACATTATATTTTTTCACGGGGTTCCTCTTCACATCCATACAGGACCCGCATCAAGGAAAAATATTTAGTATGCATTTTTAGGTGGCACCCCATACTGTTGATTTTTGGGGTTCCCCATTAACATCTATACCAGACCCTCATCCGGTATAGGTAATCTCAGACCATTGATATGGTATAGATGAAGGGAATCCCAGACCCTGGATCTGGTAGAGATGAAGGGAATCCGAGACCCTGGACCAGGTACAGATGGAAGGAATCTCAGACCGTGGATCTGGTATAGATGGAGGAAATCTCAGACCCTGAGTCTGGTATAGATGAAAGGAATCCTGGAATGTGGATCTGGTATAGATGAAGGGAATCTCAGACCGTGGATCTGGTAAAGATGAAGGGAATACCAGACCCTGGATCTGGAATAGATGAAGGGAATCCAAGCTCCTGGATTTGGTATAGGTAAAGGGAATCCCAGACCCTGGATCTGGTATAGATGGAAGGAATCTCAGACCCTGGGTCTGATATAGATGGAAGGAATCCCAGACCCTGGGTCTGGTATAGATGGAGGGAATCCCAAACCCTGGATCTGGTGTAGATGGAGGGAATCCCAGACCCTTGATCTGGTATAGATGGAGGGAATCTCAGACCCTGGGTCTGGTATAGATAAAGGGAATCCCTGACCCTGGATCTGGTATAAAGGGATCCCCAGACCCTGGCTTTGGTATAGATGGAGGGAATCTCAGACCCTGGATCTGGAATAGATGAAGGGAATCTCAGTCCTTGGACATGATATAGATGGAGGGAAACATACAGTATACTATTGGTCTGGTATAAATTAAGGGAATCCAAGACCCTGGATCTGGTATAGATGGAGAGTATCACAGACCCAGGGTCTAGGGCAGATGAGGGGAATTCCTGACCCTCGATCTGTTTTAGATGAAGGGAATCCCAAACCCTAGATCTGGTATAGATGAAGGTGATATCAGACCCTGGATCTGGTATAGACAAAGAGAATCTCAGACCCTGGATCTGGTATAGATGAAGGGAATCTCAGACCCTGGATTTGGTATAGATGAAGGAAATCTCAGACCCTGGATCTGGTATTGATGAAGGGAATCCCAGACCCTCAATCTGGTATAGATGAAGGGAATCCCAAATCCTTGATCTGGTATAGATGAAGGGAATCTCAGATCCTTGATCTGGTATAGATGAAGGGAATCTCAGATCCTTGATCTGGTATAGGTGAAGGGAATCCCAGACCCTACATTAGTTTAAAAAAAATGTCCAATTGTAAGAGAGGGAGGAGGAGGCAGGACATCATGACATGAAGGTCCACTTTAGGGCTCATTCACACAGGCATAGGGATATTTTCTGCATGTATAAACCAACAAAGTCACACTAGATACAAAAACAATTAAAGGAAATTGCTATATAATTAATAAAGTCCAGATGAAGTAGTGACAAACATTGAAAAAATTCTTCTTTAAAAGTTCAATTAGATTCCCACACCTCAAGTTATTAAAGCTCCTTTTGTGAATGCCACCACCTCTGATAGTAAGGGCCCTTACCAGATCCTATTGACCTTCTATCTCTATCTCTATCTTATCAAGCAATGATCACAGCCATCGATGAAATGTCATATGCCCCTCTTATGGAACTTTAGCTGCCTCTCCTTATCGCCAGACCAGCCACATCAATTGTCATGGACCGATATGTAAAGGGGAAGAGATACTCCAATAGTGTAAAATCGTTTACTACTTTAATAAAACGGTTTAAAAGTTGCATTTGCATCCATATGTAAATGTACACACCAACTGTACAGTCTCTCTTAGCGGCAAAACAATAAACCCACACTTCCGGGATCAGTGTAAATGCGTTGACTTCAGAACGCAGCACCACCCTACATGTTTCGTCCTAGATAAGGTCTTCTGGGGCACCCTTGACAAAAAATGTAGGGCGGTGCAGCGTGCTGAAGTCATCACGTTTGGTCAATTGGACAATAGAAGTTTGGAAAAACATTGCCTGGTCTGATAAGTCTTGATTTCAGCTGCGACATGTGCGACATATGCGACAGATGGTAGGGTCAGAATTTGGCGTAAAAAAACATGAAAGCATGGATCCATCCTGCCTCACTGGTTCAGGCTGGTGGTGGTGGTGTAATGGCGCGGGGATTTTCTTGTCACACTTTGGGCCCCTTAGTACCAGCCGAGCGTCGTTTACACGCCACGGCCTACCTGAGTATTGTTGCTGACCATGTCCATCCCATTATGACTACAGTGTCCCCATCTTCTGATGGCTCCTCCCAGCAGGATAATGCACCATGTCACAAAGCTCCAATCATCTCACCACTGGTTTCTTCACCATGACAATGAGGTCACTGTCCTCCAATGGTCCTCCAATGTCCTCCACAGGTGCCAGATCTTTATCCAATAAAGTGGTAGAATAGGCGATTCGCATCACGAATGTTCAGTCGACAAATCTGGAGCAACTGTGTGATGATATCATGTCACTATGGAGCAAAATCTCTGAGGAATGTTTCCAACACCTTGTTAAATCTATGCCACCAAGAATGAAGGCAATTCTGAATGGGGGTCCAACTAGGCACTAGCAAGGTGTACCTAATAAAGTGGCCATGAGAGTAGATTCTGACCTGTACGGTGTGCGATAAAAATACATATAAATATTTGTTGGCTGTTTGCGGTGTTCTATAGGTTAATGCTTTTTTGTTTTTTATTGGTTGAGCCAGATGGACTTGTGTCTTTTTTCAACCTGACTAACTACGTAATGCTAATTATAAAACAAATTAACTGCAAACAAAATTAGAATGTCCAGCTACATTCACTTTTTCATTTGGAATCGCCTGCAGAATCGCCGGCGATTCCAAATCGCAGCAAAACGCGTGACATGCGTTTGGGTGCCATTATTCTTAATGGCACCCAAAATGCGGTGTGATTCTCCCACTACAGAATCATACGGCAATCGTGGCAAAACCCGCGTTTCTAAATTATATTAGGCTTATTGATCAAAAAGGACCAGAAGCTTCTTTTGGGTGAAAAAAAAACAAAAAACGCATTGGGCAGCCCATTGAAGTGAATAAGCTGCCCTAGGCATGTCTCGCAAAATTGCACGAAAATTGCAGCACGATATGTGAAAGGGGCCTAAGGTTTAAACTCATCTCCTTGCTGCTCCTTCTATCTGATGGGGGGTCCCAGTGGCGGATTTTCGGTTAATCAGATGCTCTGCGGTTTTTAAAGATCCCTTGGAGACTTTAAATTCCAATACATTTGTCTTCTTCCTTCTACATGGTGTCACCAGAAATTAGTGATACAAAGTAACCATCCTCTCTCAAATTCCCCTCTAATGGCTCCATTAAAGTAATTTCTCAATCAGGCTAATGGTGACTCCCTGTAAATGGGATCACATTTTCTTTTTCTATTGAATCCTTAAATGAGATAAAGCTTTCTTCGAGTTGACGCACCGCGTTTCATTACTGCCGCGGGCCTGCACTTGCTGATTTGGAATCGCCAGCAGAATCGCTGTGATTCAGCCGGCGATTCCAAATTGCAGTAAAACGCGTGATGTGCATTTGGGTGCCATTATTCTTAATAGCACCCAAAACGCGCTGCGATTCTGCCCGCGATTGTCACGCTACAGAATCACACGGCAATCGCGTCAAAACCCGCATTTCGAAGTTAGGTTAACCAGTTCCCGACCCGCCGCCACCTATTTACTGCGGCAATATGGCTCTCCTGCGCAAACTGACGAAGGGCTATGTCGGTCGTGAGCAGGGAGCTAGGGGGCGAGCACGCGCCACCGGCAGCACGCTCCTGCCCCCATTCGGCAGCGGGGAAGCCGATGCACGGGTCAGGCAGCTCCGATTGCCACCTAACACCCGCGATTGTTCCCCGCTGAGAGGGAAGAACAGTCGGCTGTTGTAAACACAGCCGACCGTTCTTCTCCCTGGAATGATCACAGAGTGCCTGTGATCCTTCTATAGTATATAGGATCACAGGTCTCTATGGTCATTTCAGAAGCCACGCCCCCCCCCCCCCCCCCACAGTTAGAATCACACCCCTAGGTTTACATTTAACCCCTTGATCAGGGAGCTAGGGGGCGAGCGAGCGTGCTCCAGCGTGCTCCCGCCCCCATTCGGCAGCGGGGAAGCCGATGCACGGGTCAGGCAGCTCCGATTGCCACCTAAGACTCGCGATCGTTCCCCGCTGAGAGAGAAAAACGGTCAGCTGTTGTAAACACAGCCAACCGTTCTTCTCCCTGGAATGATCACAGAGCGCCTGTGATCCTTCTATATAGGAACACATGTCTCCATGGTCATTTCAGAAGCCACGCCCCCCACAGTTAGAATCACTCCCCTAGGCTCACATTTAACCCCTTGATCACCCACAATGTTAACCCCTTCCCTGCCAGTGTCATTATTACAGCAACATTGCATATTTATAGCACTGATTACTGTAGTAATGTCACTGGTACCCCCAAAAGTGTCAAAAATGTCAGTTAGGGGTCCAATCTGTTCGCTGCAATGTCGCAGTCCCGCTAAAAATCGCAGATCACCGCCATTACTAGTAAAAAAAAAAAAAAACAATAAAAATGACATAAATCTTTCCCGTAGTTAAAGCGGAGTTCCGGCCACAGAATCGACATAGTCGATTTTGGGTCATCCGCTTGCTATAGGTCACCTGAAACAGAAATGGGTAGTTAGGATTTTTTTTTTTTTTACTTACCTTGTAATTGCAGAAAGAAAATACTCACCTCTCTTCCACTTCCTCCCTCGGCCGCGGCCCGCGCCTCACTTCCTGCTTTGCAATGATTCCTGGGAGCTGAACGTCATCGCTCCCAGGAATCAATGCAACAGCACCGGCCCCGCTCGTCAGTCCTGGTGCAGGCGCGTCATTCCCTGATGAACAGCTTCTGGGCATGCCCAGAAGCTGTGGAGGAATGCGGCGCCGCACCGGAAGGCGCATTCTGGGAGAGGAGGACGCAGAAGAAGACGCAGAAGAGGATCGTGCCGGCTTCAGCTGCCCACGAGATGGCAACGCTGTGGAAGAAATTTTATAAGTGAGTATTTCATCTTGCAGGTAAGTGCGAACCGGGACAGATCAGAGGCTAGCCATTGTGGAATGCACTAGCCCTGACTGTCCCGGGGGTATGTTCATTGAAATTTTTTTTCTGTGGCCGGAACTCCGCTTTAATAGACGCGATAACTTTTGCGCAAATCAATCAAAATACGCTTATTGCCAGATATGGCCTGGTCATTAAGGGGGGAAATCTTCCGGTCCAGAAGTGTTTAAGCTTATTGCTCAAAAAGGACCAGGAGCTTCTTTTGGGTGATAAAAACGCATAGGGCAGCCCATTGAAGTGCTTAGGCTGCCCTAGACACGCCACACACCTCGCAAAATTGCGTGAAAATTGCTGCACGATATGTGAATGGGCCCTAAGGCTTAAATTCATCTCCTTGCTGACCCTTCTATCTGATGGGGGTCCCAGCGGCGGATTTTCAGTTAATCAGATGCTCTGCGATTTTTAACCACTTTAGGACCGGAAGGATTTACTCCCTTCCAGGCCCTATTTTGCGATTCAGCACTGCGTTACTTTAACGGACAATTGCGCGGTCGTGCGACGCTGTACCCCATAAATAGAGCTTTCTTTTGGTGGTATTTGATCGCTGTGCGATTTTTAATTTTTGCGCTATAAACAAAAAAACAGCGACAATGTAAAAACAAAACCATATTTTTCACATTCTGCTATATGACATTCTCAAAAAAAAAAATGTAAAAATCTAAATTTCTTAACATTTTAGGCCAATTTGTTTTCTGCTACATATTTTTGGTAAAAAAAAAATCGCAATAAGCGTATTTTGATTGGTTTGCGCAAAAGTTATTGCATCCACTAACTACGGGAAAGATTTATGTAATTTTTCTTGTTTTTTTTTTTACTAGTAATGGCGGCAATCTGCGATTTTTAGCGGGACTGCGACATTGCGGCGGACAGATCGGACCCCTAACTGACATTTGTGACACTTTTGGGGCGACCAGTGACATTTCTACAGTAATCAGTGCTAAAAATATGCATTTAACTGTAATAATGACACTGGCAGGGAAGGGGTTAACCCTGTGGGTGATCAAGGGGTTAAATGTGAGCCTAGGGGAGTGATTCTAACTGTGGGAGGGGGGGCGTGGCTTGTGAAATGACCATAGAGACATGTGATCCTATATAGCAGGATCACATGGGCTCTGTGATCATTCCAGGGAGAAGAACGGTCAGCTGTGTTTACAACAGCTGCCCGTCCTTCTCTCTCAGCGGGGAACGATCGCGGGTGTCAGGAGGCAATCGGAGCCGCCTGCCCCATGCATCGGCTTCCCCACTGACGATCAGGAGCGGGAGCGCGCCACCCAAGGCTGTCATCACCACAGGGCAAAAGGGGCAGCTGCCCTGGGTCCCAGTCATTGTTGTGGGGCCCAAAGCAGCTGCCCCTTGAGCCCACGCTGCCTGAAAATAGTTGATAAGTGGATATGGGAGGGCCCAAGAAAATATGTGTCCAGGGTCCAATCAGTATTAAAGACAGTTCTGGCGCCACCAGCGGCGCGAGCTCGCCCCCTAGCTGCCACCAGGCGACCGACGTATACCTACATCAGTTTGCCTGTATGAGCCACCCTGCCGCAGTATATATGCGGTAAGCGGTTGGCAAGTGGTTAAAGATCCCTCAGAGACTTTAAATTTCAATACATTTGTCTTCTTCCTTCTACATGGTGTCACCAGAAATTAGTGATACAAAGTAGCCATCCTCTCTCGAGTGGCCCTCTAATGGCTCCATTAAAATAATTTCTCAGCCAGGCTAATGGTGACTCTCTGTAAATGGGATCGCATTTTTTTTTCTATTGAACCCTTAAATGAGATAAAGCTTTCTTCGAGTTGACGCACCGCGTTTCATTACTGCCGCGGGCCCGCGGCTGAACGGTTGGCAGAAGAAGAGAGATTTACGGACCTGGAGCGATTCCACCTGCCGGCTTAATGGACGAGGGGGAAGCGAAGGCTGATGGGTCGCTGTTTACTTACTGCTTGGAGAGATAACTCGGCAATGCCAGCGGAAGACGCTAAAGTGATTTGGAGAGGGGGCAAGAGGGCGCACGCGGCGGACTCATTGTTTGTACTCGATGCCTTCTGAATAATTTATTATCGCTGATGCTTGTTTGTTCCCTGAATTCGGGAGAAGAGAGCGCTGGGCAGATGCCACTTACCCGCCCGTGTAAATCAATTTCCCTGACGTCTTTTAGATTACGAGCCTCTTGCCCTCACTGAACTCATTAACTGGCAATTCTGCGACTTTTTTCTGCTGAAATTGGCTTTTAATGGAAGGAATATCCTATGAAACACGATACCAACTCCTCTGAACAAAAAAAAAAAAAAATTGCCAGCGAAGCCGTGCGCCATTGTGAGAGCGAGAACATGTTCCAATTTTCCGGCAGAAACACCAGCTGTGGGTTTCCTAATGAAATCATGCTATGAATGATGAAAGTCGCTTTCTCGTAATTTTAATGGTTTATGATGTTTTTCTGTAGAGGCTAATGGTGGAAACCTATACCGTAATAAGGAGAGATGGATTCAGCCCCCCGCTAAAAGGCACAAAATACCCAGCTCCGCAGAGGCTGTCCTCTTCTTTTTTAAATTAAAAAAATCTGTTCTTACCAGTTTAATCTCTGTTTTGTCCCCTATCAGGGGCCGGTGTATGGAATAGATTTTAGGAAGTGGGAGATGGAAAAAGATGGTTGGTCGGTCCTCTTACTTCCAATTTGGGAGACTGCGCGTGCGACGTGCAATGTACTGTGCCATCCTATATGAGTGGTGTGTTCAGTAGTACTATTCTTATCAATTTAATCCCTGTTATGTTACGTCCCCTATCAGGGGCTGGTGTATGGAATAGATTTTAGGAACCGGGAGATGGAAAAAGATGGTTGGTCGGTCCTCTTACTTCCAATTTGGGGCACTGTGCGTGCGCCGTGCAATGTACTGTGCCATCCTATATGAGTGGTGTGTTAAGTAGTACTATTCTTATCAGTTTAATCCCTGTTATGTCCCCTATCAGGGGCTGGTGTATGGAATAGATTTTAGGAACTGGGAGATGGAAAAAGATGGTTGGTCGGTCCTCTTACTTCCAATTTGGGGCAATGCGCGTGCGCCGTGCAATGTACTGTGCCATCCTATATGAGTGGTGTGTTCAGTAGTACTATTCTTATCAATTTAATCTCTGTTTTGTCCCCTATCAGGGGCCGGTGTATGGAATAGATTTTAGGAACTGGGAGATGGAAAAAGATGGTTGGTCGGTCCTCTTTCTTCCAATTTGGGGCAATGCGCGTGCGCCGTGCAATGTACTGTGCCATCCTATATGAGTGGTGTGTTCAGTAGTACTATTCTTACCAGTTTAATCTCTGTTTTGTCCTCTATCAGGGGTCGGTGTATGGAATAGATTTTAGGAAGCGGGAGATGGAAAAAGATGGTTGGTCGGTCCTCTTACTTCCAATGTGGGACAATGCGCGTGCGCCGTGCAATGTACTGTGCCATCCTATATGAGTGGTGTGTTCAGTAGTACTATTCTTATCAGTTTAATCTCTATTACGTTCCCTATCAGGGGCTGGTGTATGGAATAGATTTTAGGAACTGGGAGATGGAAAAAGATGGTTGGTCGGTCCTCTTTCTTCCAATTTGGGGCAATGCGCGTGCGCCGTGCAATGTACTGTGCCATCCTATATGAGTGGTGTGTTCAGTAGTACTATTCTTACCAGTTTAATCTCTGTTTTGTCTCCTATCAGGGGCCGGTGTATGGAATAGATTTTAGGAAGCGGGAGATGGAAAAAGATGGTTGGTCGGTCCTCTTACTTCCAATTTGGGGCAATGCGCGTGCGCCGTGCAATGTACTGTGCCACCCAATATGAGTGGTGTGTTAAGTAGTACTATTCTTATCAGTTTAATCTCTGTTTTGCCCCCTATTAGGGGATGTGTATCGAATAGATTTTAGACAACATCAAAGAGTTGTCAATAGTTGACACACTCATGACATAAATTTTATTCCTCTATGCGTCAATCTTGGTGTGGTGATGACTGTGCTCATGCGCACGTTTGGGAGATTGCAGGCGATGGCGGTTTTTCAAAGCCTATGGTCATGCTGAGGTAGTTCAGTGACAGTTAAGTGACCCAGAAAACAGAAAACAATGATTCTGCAGTGTGGGCCCATTGTTGGCCTAGTAGGCTTTAATGATCACCTTAGATGATCACAAAGAAAATTAATGTTTTTTCTATGAAAAATTATCCAGCCGATCGCTTTTGGTCTGTTCACAATGAAGCAACGACCTTATCATCTGGGGTGTGCCAACATTGCCAACACACTCCTAGAGGTGATCGCTTCATTGTGATACGCAAGCCCCTTCACCACAACAAGGTAACGATCAAGAAGGGGAATTGACACATGTATGTGCCTTTTTTTTTGTTTTGTTTTTGCAGCCACAGTGCAGCACCAGAGGCCAGAAAAATTAGGCATGTACACATGCCTGAAAAATTAGGTATTGTTGCAGCCGCTGCTGCAGCAGCGGCCGGAAAAATGTATGTTTTCCAGGCAGAAAGTGCACTAAAAGATTGCGGCTTGAACCCTAGTTGGTGGCGGAGACGTCAAGCAAGTCATCCGGCATGCAGAGATTAAATACAGCAGCGTGTGGACCATTTTTAGCCCAAGGCATCTCATCAGGCCTTTTTTAGTCAAATGTTCTGACAGGACACTTGAAGCGGGGCAGTCCAGAAGTTCTATCGCAAATTGGGATAGCTCAGGCCAAAGGTCTTCATGCCTGCACACCCAGTAGTCAAGGGGTTCATTGCTCCTCAGAGTGTCGATATCTGCAGTTAAAGCGAGGTAGTCTACTACCTGTCGGTCGAGTCGTTCTCTGAGGGTTACTAGAGAGGATTACTTTCACCTCTTCCCCTGTTAGATTCCTGTTGTGCTGTGACATCACCCTTATATGCTGTGTAAAGCATACTTTTTAACTTGTTTTGGAACTGCTGCATCCTTTCCGACTGCCGGTAATTTGGTAACATTTCAGACACTTTCTGCCTATACCGGGGGTCTAGTAGCGTGGCCACCCAGTACATGTCGTTCTCCTTCAGCCTTTTTATACGAGGGTCCCTCAACAGGCATGACAGCATGAAAGACCCCATTTGCACAAGGTTGGATGCCGAGCTACTCATGTCCCATTCCCCGTCCTCACTGATCTCATTGAAGGTCTGTTCCCCCCAGCCACGTACAACACCACGGGTACCAGGTAGGTGACAACGAGCACCCTGGGATGCCTGCTGTGGTTGGTGTTCCTCCTCCTCAAAGCCACATTCCTCCTCTGACTCCTCTTCCTCAGACTCCTCTTCCAGCGTTGCCGCAGGTACAACAAGCGATGATGATAAGGCTGTTTCTGGTGGTGATGGTGACCACAACTCTTCCTCTGCCTCTTCATGCTCATCTATGGCCTGATCCAGCACTCTTCGCAGGGCACGCTCCAGGAAGAAAACAAATGGGATGATGTCGCTGATGGTGCCTTCGGTGCGACTGACTAGGTTTGTCACCTCCTCAAAAGGACGCATGAGCCTACAGGCATTGCGGATGAGCATCCGGTAACGTGGCAAAAAAATACCCAGCTCCGCAGAGGCTGTACTAGCACCCCAGTCATACAAATACTCGTTGACGGCTTTTTCTTGTTGGAGCAGGTGGTCAAACATTAGGAGTGTTGAATTTCAACGTGTCGGGCTGTCGCAAATCAAGCGCCTCACTGGCATGTTGTTTCGCCGCTGAAGATCGGAAAAGTGCGCCATGGCCGTGTAGGAATGCCTGAAATGGCCACACACCTTCCTGGCCTGCTTGAGGATGTCCTGTAAGCCTGGGTACTTATGCACAAAGCGTTGTACGATCAGATTCAACATGTGTCAACTTGCCCAAATTCAATGCCGCCAACAAATTGCTTCCGTTGTCACACACCACTTTGCCGATCTCCAGTTGGTGCGGGGTCAGCCACTGATCCACCTGTGCATTCAGGGTGGACAGGAATGCTGGTCCGGTGTGAATCTTTGCTTTCAGGCAAGTCAACCCCAAGACAGCATGACAATGTCGTATCCGGGATGTGGAATAGCCCCTGGGGAGCTGGGGGGTGCAGTTGATGTGGAGCAAGACGCAGCAGCAGAAGAGGACACAGCCGAGGAGGTTAGCGAAGAGGATGGAGTAGGAGGAGTAGAGGAGGTGGCAGCAAGCCTGCCTGCAAGTCGTGGCGGTGTCACCAACTCCTCTGCAGAGTCACGCATTCCATGCTTGGCAGCCGTCAGCAGGTTTACCCAATGCGCAGTGTACGTGATATACCTGCCCTGACCGTGCTTTGCAGACCAGGTATCAGTGGTCAGATGGACCCTTGCCCAAACTCTGTGTGCCAGACATGCCATGACTTCCTTTTCCACAATAGAGTACAGGTTGGGGATTGCCTTTTGTGAAAAAAAATTTCGGCCGGGTACCTTCCACTGCGGTGTCCCAATAGCTACAAATTTTTTGAAGGCCTCAGACTCCACCAGCTTGTATGGTAAAAGCTGGGTATGGTAAAAGCTGGCAGGCTAAGAGTTCCGACAAGCCAGCATGACGGCATTCTGGTGGTGGCAACAGCATGCGTTGATTGGCATGCGGTCTGGGTGATCCCGAGTGCCGATACAGGCTGTCTTACTGTGCCACTAGCTCCTTGCGATGACCTCCGCCTGCTTCCAACTCGTCTCCTCCTCCTCTCTGTCTCCCTATCTGAACTTTCCCCCTGTTCTTCTTCTCTTCGAGCGGGCACCCACGTGACATCCACGGAACACATCATCATCATCATCAACCGCTTCACTTGTATTTGACAACTCAGCAAAGGAAGCAGCAGCGGGTACAACATCATCATCACACCGTACGTCCATGTGTGTAAAGCCCCATACACACACGCAGATCGTCGTCATACAAATGTTCATCTTTTCTCCCCGGGATGTCGGTGTCTGTTGAAAAGTGCAAAGACAGCACAAGGACAGCACAAGAATTTTGTCTGCAGACTTCAGCTGACTGCAGAAGTGATGTCATGTAATGGTTAACTTTCCCTGTGTTTTTTATTTTCTGAGCATGCCCAGTCTTGCAAATCTGCGGTCTGTCGGCTGATTTCTGTACTGACAGGCAAACAATTGTCCGTTCTGGTGTCTGCAGACAAAAATTTTCATGTTTGCAAGAAAGACTCTTGTCCGCAGATTGTGTGCAGACATCTGTCGGAGGCACCATACTAACACGCATACAATCGGCAGATCTTTCGTCCGCCGACGTTTGTATGAAGACGATCTGCGTGTGTGTACGGGGCTTAATGCTGCCTGACTGAGACATATCCCTGTTATCTACATCCTCTGGCACTAACGGTTGCGCATCACTTATTTCTTCCAACTGATGTGTAAATAACTCCTCTGACAGATCAAGTGAAGCGGCTGTAGTGCTAGTGTTGGTGGTGGCGGTGGGCGGGCGAGTGGTAACTTGTGAAAACTAGAGACCGGTGACATCACTGAGAATGCAGCCTATCCCTTCACTAGAGACCGGTGACATCACTGAGAATGCAGCCTATCCATTCACTAGAGACCGGTGACATCACTGAGAATGCAGCCTATCCATTCACTAGAGACAGGTGACATCACTGAGAATGCAGCCTATCCATTCACTAGAGACCGGTGACATCACTGAGAATGCAGCCTATCCATTCACCAGAGACCGGTGACATCACTGAGAATGCAGCCTATCCATTCACTAGAGACCGGTGACATCACTGAGAATGCAGCCTATCCAATCATTAGAGACCGGTGACATCACTGAGAATGCAGCCTATCCATTCACTAGAGACCGGTGACATCACTGAGAATGTAGCCTATCCATTCATTAGAGACCGGTGACATCACTGAGAATGCAGCCTATCCATTCACTAAAGATTGGTGACATCACTGAGAATGCAGCCTATCCATTCACTAGAGACCGGTGACATCACTGAGAATGCAGCCTATCCATTCACTAGAGACCAGTGACATCACTGAGAATGCAGCCTATCCCTTCACTAGAGACCGGTGACATCACTGAGAATGCAGCCTATCCATTCACTAGAGACCAGTGACATCACTGAGAATGCAGCCTATCCCTTCACTAGAGACCGGTGACATCACTGAGAATGCAGCCTATCCATTCACTAGAGACCAGTGACATCACTGAGAATGCAGCCTATCCATTCACTAGAGATCAGTGACATCACTGAAAATGCAGCCTATCTAATCACTAGAGACCAGTGGCATCACAGAGAACGCAGCCTATCCATTCACTAAAGACCAGTGACATCACTGAGAATGCAGCTTATCCATTCACTATAGATTGTTGACATCACTGAGAATGCAGCCTATCCATTCACTATAGATTGGTGACATCACTGAGAATACAGCCTATCCATTCACTATAGATTGGTGACATCATTGAGAATACAGCCTATCCATTCACTAGAGACCAGTGACATCCGAAGCTGAGCTGGAGGAGGATGGTGCGTCAAGGTTCCGAGCGGAAGCTGTAGAAGATTGGGTGTACTGTGTAAGCCAGTCAACTATGTCCTCAGAATTTTTCGAGTTCAGAGTACGTGACCTCTGAACACTGGGCATTATTCTAGAGCCAAAGGAAATCACAGCACCACGACCACGACCAGTGGCGTACCTAGAGCATTTGGCACCCGGGGCGGATCCTATATCTGGCACCCCCCCCCCCCCCCTCTTAAACTGTAAAAACACTCACAAAAATTTGTAATGTTTTCAAGAGTATTTATTGCACAAATTTCACAGCCCCCCATCACAGTGCCCCTTACAGTCTGTCCCCCCCCCCCCCCTCCCTGCAGACATGATACAAGAGATGGTCAGACTGCAGATATGATACAAGAGATGGTCAGAGACTGAGGATGTGATACAAGAGATGGTCAGAGACTGCAGACATGATACAGGAGATGGTCAGAGACTGCGGACATGATACAGGAGATGGTCAGAGACTGCGGACATGATACAGGAGATGGTTAGAGACTGCGGACATGATACAGGAGATGGTCAGAGACTGCGGACATGATACAGGAGATGGTCAGAGACTGAGGATGTGATACAAGAGATGATCAGAGACTGCGGACATGATACAGGAGATGGTCAGAGACTGCGGACATGATACAGGAGATGGTCAGAGACTGAGGACATGATACAGGAGATGGTCAGAGACTGTGGACATGATACAGGAGATGGTCAGAGACTGCGGACATGATACAGGTGATGGTCAGAGACTGAGGATGTGATACAAGAGATGGTCAGAGAATGCAGACATGATAGAAGATAGAAGAGCACTAGAGGGGGCCGGAGAGCACAGAGGAAGCAGAGAGCACTGTGGAGAATTAAGGGGGGGTTGGAAAGTGAGAGGGGAGGAGAGCACTGGGGGGTAGAGGGGGGGTGCTGGAGAGCACGGGGGGGAGCCAGGATGCAAAGGGGGTGGAGAGCACTGGGGGGGGGGCTGTAGATTACTGAGGGGGGGGCCAGGTTACACAGGGGGGTGGAGAGCACTGGGAGGGGGGACTGGAGATCACTGATGGGGGGAAGCCAGGGTGCACAGGGGGGCGGAGAGCACTGGGGGGGGGACTGGAGATCACTGATGGGGGGAAGCCAGGGTGCACAGGGGGGCGGAGAGCACTGGGGGGGACTGGAGATCACTGAGTGGGGGGGAGCCAGGGTGCACAGGGGGGTGGAGAGCACTGGTGGGGGACTGGAGATCATTGAGGGGGGGCAGGGTGCACAGGGGGGTGGAGAGCACTGGTGGGGGACTGGAGATCATTGAGGGGGGCAGGGTGCACAGGGGGGTGGAGAGCACTGGTAGGGGACTGGAGATCATTGAGGGGGGGCAGAGTGCACAGGGGGGCGGAGAGCACTGGTGGGGGAACTGGACATCCCTGATGGGGGGGAAACCAGGGTGCACAGGGGGGCGGAGAGCACTGGTGGGGGACTGGAGATCACTGAGTCGGGGGGAGCCAGGGTGCACAGGGGGGTGGAGAGCACTGGTGGGGGACTAGAGATCATTGAGGGGGAGCAGGGTGCACAGGGGGGTGGAGAGCACTGGTGGGGGACTGGAGATCATTGAGGGGGGCAGGGTGCACAGGGGGGTGGAGAGCACTGGTGGGGGACTGGAGATCATTGAGGGGGGGCAGGGTGCACAGGGGGGCGGAGAGCACTGGTGGGGGAACTGGAGATCCCTGATGGGGGGGAAGCCAGGGTGCACAGGGGGGCGGAGAGCACTGGTGGGGGACTGGAGATCACTGAGTGGGGGGGAGCCAGGGTGCACAGGGGGGTGGAGAGCACTGGTGGGGGACTGGAGATCATTGAGGGGGGGCAGGGTGCACAGGGGGGCGGAGAGCACTGGTGGGGGAACTGGAGATCACTGATGGGGGGGAAGCCAGGGTGCACAGGGGGGCGGAGAGCACTGGTGGGGGACTGGAGATCACTGAGTGGGGGGGGAGCCAGGGTGCACAGGGGGGCGGAGAGCACTGGTGGGGGACTGGAGATCATTGAGGGGGGGCAGGGTGCACAGGGAGGTGGAGAGCACTGGTGGGGGACTGGAGATCATTGAGGGGGGGCAGGGTGCACAGGGGGGTGGAGAGCACTGGTGGGGGACTGGAGATCATTGAGGGGGGGCAGGGTGCACAGGGGGTGGAGAGCACTGGTGGGGGACTGGAGATCATTGAGGGGGGCAGGGTGCACAGGGGGGTGGAGAGCACTGATGGGGGACTGGAGATCATTGAGGGGGGCAGGGTGCACAGGGGGGTGGAAAGCACTGGTGGGGGACTGGAGATCATTGAGGGGGGGCAGGGTGCACAGGGGGGTGGAGAGCACTGGTGGGGGACTGGAGATCATTGAGGGGGGGCAGGGTGCACAGGGGGGTGGAGAGCACTGGTGGGGGACTGGAGATCATTGAGGGGGGCAGGGTGCACAGGGGAGTGGAAAGCACTGGTGGGGGACTGGAGATCATTGAGGGGGGGGCAGGGTGCACAGGGGGGTGGAGAGCACTGGTGGGGGACTGGAGATCATTGAGGGGGGGCAGGGTGCATAGGGGGGTGGAGAGCACTGGTGGGGGATTGGAGATCATTGAGGGGGGCAGGGTGCACAGGGGGGTGGAAAGCACTGGGGGAGCTGAAGAAAACTGGGAGGAGGGGGGCTAAAAGGCACTTGGGGGGGGGCTGGAGAGGGGGGGGTTTGAAGATCACTGGGGTGGGGTGCTGGATAGCACTGGGGGGGCCAGCAAAGGAATTTGTATATTAGGGGCGGTGGGACAGCTGCATAAAGAGGAATTGATCTTCTTTTCACATATCTCCTGTTGAATGCCTGCAGGAGGGAGAGGAGGAGAATCGATCATTCAATGGACACAGGAGATATATGAAAAGAAGATCAATTCCTCTTTATGCAGCTGTCCCAGTGTTGTGCCGATATCGGTTTCCCCTAAGGTTTCCCCTTGGTTTCGGCTCGGATCGGAACTCCGCTCCGCACTCCAGCCCTGCCAGCTCTGCCTCTCCAGCCGATCATTACTCCGCACTGCTCCGCCCATTGTGTCTCCGTTGAAACTATTTAGAAAACATTACCTCCTGATCCCGCCCCCGTACGCGTCCCCGATGCAGCCATTCAGTTTGTGATTAACAATGAGACATGAAACGATGCAGCCATTCAGTTTGGGGATAACAGTGAGACAGCACAGCACTTACCTTCTCTCTTCCCGCCTCCTGTGAGCAGCGCGCCTGCCTTCACAAGGAGATGCGTGCCGGCCCGACGGTGCCGGCGGGCACCCCTGAGCGGTCTGACACCCCCCCCGTTCGTGGCACCCGGGGCGGTCCGCCCCCCCGCCCCCCCCCTTGGTACGCCACTGACCACGACGATGGGTAGCCTGCCTCTGCCTGTCATTTTTTTTTAGATTAGTGGTACTATGCGTGCAAGGTACTGTGCCACCCTATATGAGTGATGGGCAGTGGGCACAGTACAGTCTGTGGGCCTGAAACTCACTGGCAGGCAACTGCAATTATATTACAGAGAAAAAATTAAATTACTTTTTTATCTGCAAGGTGCTGTGCCACCCTATATGAGTGTTGGGCAGTGGGCACAGTACAGTCTGTGGACCTGACACTCACTGGCAAGCAACTGCAATTATATTACAGAGAAAAAATTAAATGACTTTTTTATCTACAAGGTGCTGTGCCACCCTATATGAGTGGTGGGCAGTGGGCACAGTACAGTCTGTGGGCCTGACACTCACTGGCAGGCAACTGCAATTATATTACAGAGGAAAAATGAAATTATTTTTTTATCTGCAAGGTGCTGTGCCACCCTATATGAGTGGTGGGCACAGTACAGTCTGTGGGCCTGACACTCACTCGCAGGCAACTGCAATTATATTACAGAGAAAAAATTAAATTACTTTTTTATCTGGAAGGTGCTGTGCAAACCTATATGAGTGTTGGGCAGTGGGCACAGTACAGTCTGTGGACCTGACACTCACTGGCAGGCAACTGCAATTATATTACAGAGAAAAAGTTTAATGACTTTTTTATCTACAAGGTGCTGTGCCACCCTATATGAGTGGTGGGCAGTGGGCACAGTACAGTCTGTGGGCCTGACACTCACTGGCAGGCAACTGCAAATATATTACAGAGGAAAAATGAAATAAATTTTTTATCTGCAAGGTGCTGTGCCACCCTATATGAGTGGTGTGCACACAGTACAGTCTGAGGGCCTGTGGCTTCTCACACATGGGCAGGCAACTGCAATATATATATATAAAAAAAATAAATAAAAGCAGACTGATGTACCAGCCCTAAAAAGGGCTTTTTGGGGTGCTGTCAGGACGCTGTCCTTACAGCAGGAGTGGACACAGAACACTGGCCTAGCTAACGATTTCCCTATTCATTCAGCAGCAGCAGCACTCTCCCTGCTCTAACTAACACTGCAGCTTAAGAATGAATCTAAGATGGATGCTGTCCTTGCTTTTTATAGGAGGTGGGAGGGTCTGGGAGGGAGGGTATGCTGATTGGCTGGAATGTGTCTGCTGACTGTGAGGTACAGGGTCAAAGTTTGCTCAATGATGATGTATAGGGGGCGTACTGAACATCGCATATGTTCGCCCGCCGAGGCGAACGCGAACAAGCAATGTTCACTGGGAACTGTTCTCCGGCGAATAGTTTGGGACATCTCTACTTGTGAATGGATAGGCTGCATTCTCAGCGATGTTACCGATCTCTAGTGAAGGGATAGGCTGCATTCTCAGTGATGTCACCGATCTCCAGTGAAGGGATAGGCTGCATTCTCAGTGATGTCACCAATCTATAGTGAATGGATAGGCTGCATTCTCAGTGATGTCATCAATCTATAGTGAATGGATAGGCTGCATTCTCAGTGATGTCACCAGTCTTTAGTGAATGGATAGGCTGCGTTCTCTGGGATGTCACTGGTCTTTAGTGAATGTATAGGCTGCATTCTCAGTGATGTCACCAATCTATAGTGAATGGATAAGCTGCATTCTCAGTGATGTCACTGGTCTCTAGTGAATGGATAGGCTGCATTCTCAGTGATGTCACCGGTCTCTAGTGAATGGATAGGCTGCATTCTGAGTGATGTCACCGGTCTCTAGTGAATGGATAGGCTGCATTCTCAGTGATGTCACTGGTCTCTAGTGAATGGATAGGCTGCATTCTCAGTGATGTCACCGGTCTCTAGTGAATGGATAGGCTGCATTCTCAGTGATGTCACCGGTCTCTAGTGAATGGATAGGCTGCATTCTCAGTGATGTCACCAGTCTCTAGTGAATGGGTAGGCTGCATTCTCAGTGATGTCACTGGTCTCTAGTGAATGGATAGGCTGCATTCTCAGTGATGTCACCGGTCTCTAGTGAATGGGTAGGCTGCATTCTCAGTGATGTCACTGGTCTCTAGTGAATGGATAGGCTGCATTCTCAGTGATGTCACCAGTCTCTAGTGAATGGGTAGGCTGCATTCTCAGTGATGTCACTGGTCTCTAGTGAATGGATATGCTGCATTCTCAGTGATGTCACCGGTCTCTAGTGAATGTATAGGCTGCATTCTCTGTGATGTTACTGGTCTCTAGTGAATGGATAGGCTGCATTCTCAGTGATGTCACCGGTCTCTAGTGAATGGATAGGCTGCATTCTCAGTGATGTCACCGGTCTCTAGTGAAGGGATAGGCTGCATTCTCAGTGATGTCACTGGTCTCTAGTGAATGGATAGGCTGCATTCTCTGTGATGTCACCGGTCTCTAGTGAATGGATAGGCTGCATTCTCAGTAATGTCACCGGTCTCTAGTGAATGGATAGGCTGCATTCTCAGTGATGTCATCGGTCTCTAGTGAATGGATAGGCTGTATTCTCAGTGATGTCACCGGTCTCTAGTGAATGGATAGGCTGCATTCTCAGTGATGTCACCGGTCTCTAGTGAATGGATAGGCTGCATTCTCAGTGATGTCACCGGTCTCTAGTGAATGGATAGGCTGCATTCTCAGTGATGTCACTGGTCTCTAGTGAATGGATAGGCTGCATTCTCAGTGATGTCACTGGTCTCTAGTGAATGGATAGGCTGCATTCTCAGTGATGTCACTGGTCTCTAGTGAATGGATAGGCTGCATTCTCAGTGATGTCACTGATCTCTAGTGAATGGATAGGCTGCATTCTGAGTGATGTCACCGGTCTCTAGTGAATGGATAGGCTGCATTCTCAGTGATGTCACTGGTCTCTAGTGAATGGATAGGCTGCATTCTCAGTGATGTCACTGATCTCTAGTGAATGGATAGGCTTCATTCTCAGTGAAGTCACCGGTCTCTAGTGAATGGATAGGCTGCATTCTCAGTGATGTCACCGGTCTCTAGTGATTGGATAGGCTACATTCTCAGTGATGTCACCAATCTATAGTGAATGGATAGGCTGCATTCTCACTGATCTTACCGGTCTTCAGTGAATGTGTAGGTTTCATTTTCAGGGATGTCACAAATCTCATTTAAATGAGCAAAGTTGGTGTTGTCAGCCTGAAATAATAGCTAATTAGCAAAAGGATAATTGCATTTTATTTTTAAATTTAAAAAAAAAAAATGAATTATGCCAGTATTGCATAAGAAACAAATGAATTAATAATTCATAAATGTTTATCTTTTCTGTTTGAATTCCAAGTAGTTCTGTAACATAAAATGTTCAAATCACATTTCCGATAGCTCCATCCGAAGCAATTCTTGTAATCTGATATTTGTTGCATGAGATGATTTATGAGGATGTGTCTGCTAAAATGTTCTGGCAGCAACCACAAGTATGAAAGTTCAAAGTAGAAAAAAAAAAGAATAAAACTCTGTGAAGTCTAACGCCTTCTTATCTGTTCATAGTCCCGTATCCCACGTTATGATTATTGACTGTATTTTACAAATACTCGAAAATATTCAACAAAACACATAAAAGAGATGTAAATACTTTGTAGAATCACTAAAACCTAATTTAAGCTTTACCATTTTATTATAATTTTCAAAGTTGTCTACAATCTCTTCAAATGTTCACCTTTCTTGAATTCATTCCTGATGATCCTTCTACGAAGGTCCTTCTTCAAGCACTTCCTGTTAGGGGGTGACAACTGTCTTTTAACCACTTCCTGTGAACCGAGGTGCCTGTATGCCGGTTTGAAGAAGTGGTTGTACTGGGATGATGTCTGCAGCTAGAGGCATCACCCCGGTGCTGTTTTTTAGAGCCAGCGGTTGGCTTTCAGGAGAAAACAACTGATGCGGCACAGCAGCTTCTCAGTCGTTGTCCCAGCGAGCGGGAGGGGATGTCTCCCCCCCCCTCTCCGGGAAGGGATGACCCATCTAAGTACAAGTATAGGTTGGTAGAGCCCATCAAAGTGAACAGTGTACCTGACGCATTTCTCCCTGTAGCCAGGCTGGGGGTGGGAGCTGGGAGAAGAAACATGCTGCAATGGGCGCAGGCTGGGTTGAGAAGCTTGCTGCAGGGGGCGGGGCAGACACATGACATCATTAGTTACCAGGATGCTGGCGGTCGTAGCAACCAATGACTGTCGTGCAGCGGGGATCCAGCTGCAGGCTGGTAGGCTGATGGTCCGGACTGGAGCATCACTTGGTCCATGTCCGGACCACGGTTTGCCATTTAATGAAGGCTTCTTCATAACATAGCTAAGCCCAAATGTAATATATTGAGAGTTACCAGTCCTTTGATGTGGTGTGCATTCGTTTTCTTTTTCGTGCTTTATTTTCACCTGGTGAGACATGATCGAGCTTGAGGGTTAAAGGCAAGGTCGGTAACAGCCGAGCAGTGAAGTTAACAATTCAGGATGATCAAAGATGATTTGCCGGCTTTGCAAAGAAAAGCACACAGACCTAGCGATGACAATAAAATAAGATATGTTTACCAGTAAAAAAAAAAAAAAAAATGTCTTTATTTGATATAGCACCCTCCCAGGTAGGTGCTAGGCAAAGCATATGTTATGACCCTGTTGAGGGTCTGATCTGTTAGTTAGCCTGTCACATGCCTCCAGGTGTGACCTGTTGAGTCTGGGGAGTCTCCCCACTATATCCAATGAGGGACCTTGTTGGAGAGTGGAGGAAACCTACCCAATAGCACACCAGGGTTTATGACTGTCCCAGTGGGTGGGCATTGCTGCAATGCATCCTGGGATTGGGAATAAATCTGGAGGGGGCATGGGACAGGGTGTCTTTTGGCGGGAGCAAAGTCCCAGGAGGAGATGGGCAGCTGTCTCTCCTCCTGCTGATGTGAGGAATGTGGTTCAGGCAGTCGGGTTGAGCTGTGCTGCAGAAGGATCCAGAGTGCTGACCAAGTGGAGCTGCTGGGCAGAATACTTCTGGAAAAACAGTGTCGTAAATACTTAAGAATCTGCCCAGGGGTCTGCCTAAGAGAGGGGACAACTCCAGAGGGGTCAAGGGGATCAAGGAGCCAGCTAACCCAGAGTGACACAGTAAAGGGGGTGCCAAGTTGTTAAGCCCTGAAGATTAGGGGGTAAAGGGGGCACCAGGAAGGGCCCTGAAGTTGGTCAGCAGTGCAGTCTACTATAAAGGTCAGCTACCCCAGGAAAGGAGTGCCTTAGGAAACTAAAATGACTCTTTCACAGTCAAAGGCAAAGTAAAGTAAGCGGCCTAGCCGTGACCAGCTCAAACAGCGTTAACCAGCGTCAGTCAGCGTTAACCAGCGTCAGTCAGGATTTTCTATATCGTCCCAGTATATTGTGCATGGTTCAGTCTAATTGGAGTATCCCACTCATCCCTTCTCCTATCCAAGTCCTTAATAAAACATAAAAACCAAAGGAACTGAACTGGTCCTTGTCTGAGGTAAAAACACTTGGAAACATGTCAGAATGTTCTACTGTTGCTAATGGTAACCCAGGGGAACCCACACTCAGCAGCTCCCATGGGAGTAGTGCTACATTAACAATTTCATTAGCATGTTGATGAGGGGGAAGGCACCAAGGAAGGCAAATTGTACGCAGATTACATTTCAGATTAACCACTTATTCTGTGCCCCTGGCTTTTATGACCTATCCCGGGATGCACCACTGTTGTGCCCTCCCACTGGGACAGCCACAAAAGCCTGTGTGTCACTGGCTGGGTTTCCTCCACTGTCCAACAGGCTCCCCTATTGGATACAGTGGGGACACTCCCTCAGACCAAGTGAATCACACATGAACACATGTAACAGGCAAAACTACTGATCAGACTCCCCTGATAAGCAGATGGAACAAACAATGCTTTTACCTAGCACCTATCTAGGAGGGTGCTACATCCACCCCCAACCAAAAATGAGCCATGTCCCCATTGGCTCTGGGGCAGCCGCCCCTACGAAAATCCCTACTGGAAAAAACTTAGGAGTATCCCACAAACCTGGAAAGGGGGAAAAGGGAAGTTACAGATGTACATATTAAATTACGTAGAAAAATAAATAAATACTCTGTACAAATATGATACAATCTTTGAGGTGTATTTAGGCAATGCACCCCCCCCCCCCACCAATCAATAAATATGCTCTGGTGAGTGAACAGGGCGCATCCTTACTATATGTCTCTACAATTCGAAACAGGGAAGAAAGAAAAAGGTTAGACACTTCATCATATGTACATTTACACAATTATGCCTAACTTAATTTAAGATGAGAAGACCCTCCCCTCGAGGGAAGCTTTCCCATCCAGCATCCCTATCTAGGTAACTTGGTAGACATCCACTTGTCTGTCTTGACTTGACACTCAGTGTTGCTCCTTCAAGGCGACCCTGAGCCCTATCACTGACTGTCTACAAATAGTCCAATGAAACGGGTGTCTGTAATGTTCTCTTCACTGCACTGGTCAACACCCATTTTTCTTCCTTTTGGAGACTTGGTTGCTGTAGCCTGGACAACCCATCAGTCCCGCAGGGATTTGTAGGCAACTTCTTCAGGGGCCCCTGGCACCAGGGCACCCCCCACAAAAAGACTTCCAGGGTACCACCCACTTCTTCCAGGCAGTTACCCTCAGAGTTCTGCCATTGGCCCAAAGGTAGTTCACTTGAGACTCTGAATATTGTAATCCATGATCCCAGCCCGATGGCTCAAAGGATCTGCGGAAAAACATACTGCAGTATGGTGGGGGGGAATACAAATGCACACCACACTTTTCACATATTTGTAAATAAATTGTAAAACCATTTATCATTTTCCTTCCACATCACAGTTATGTAGAAGTGTATAAAGTGCAGCGCTGGTAAATAATGAAAAATAAAGTGCATATAAGGTGCATATACAGTGAAAAAATTAATGATATCTATGTGACAATGTATTATTATTATTATTATTATATAGGATTTATATAGCGCCAACAGTTTACGCAGCTTGAAGGTAGACAGTACAAATACAATAAATTTAATACAGTAGGAATCAGAGGGCAAATAATACCAAACACACATATAATATAGCCAAATAATACAATATTGATATTGGCTAATCATTGCAAAGGAATAAAGGAAAGTAGGTGAGTCCAAAATGTGAAGTGAAAAGCAAAAATCTTCAAACGTTATTCCACGTCAACATTCAAAGCTCGTGCACAGGAACCACCACCAACATCAGAGGGGGGCTTACCAGATAAAATGGACTTACATAAGCTTACGCCTAGTCAGTCAAAACCAGCATGTATAGATGGATAAAAAGCCAAAGGACATCCAGGTGAGCTTCAACCAGTGGCGGCTGGTCATACGGGGCACAGGGGCGCCGCCCCCCCCCCCTATCTATGCTTCCGGCCCCCTAATCTACATGCGGGGTGCCGGACGCATGGTGTTCAATTGGGCTTTTTTTTTTTTTTTTAGCCATGTGATTAGAGCCAGAGGCTCTCACAGGCTAAAACAATAGGGCGGGTTTGGGGCGCAGAGCAGTGCGCCCCGAGCCCACCCAGTTATGTGACAATAGCAAATGAAAATTCATTATTTTCACACGGATCCTCCTCCTGGCCAATCAGGAAGCATGTTTTGAGACCCGTTTCCCGATTGGCCGAAAGGAGAAGCCATGCTATTGGGCATGGAGGAGGAGACGCAGAAGACGGGGAAGAAGCCGAAGCTGCTGCATCCAGGCAGGGTGAGTGAGCGGGGGGGGGGGTCCTGCCTGTCCTGTCCTCTCCTCTCCTGTCTCCCTGTGGTCCGGGGGGGATGGTGTGCGGCCTGCTGTGGTCCGGGGGGGGTATGGTGTGGTTAGTCTGCCGCCCCCCCCCCGGCCCATGGAGCACCAGCCGCCACTGGCTTCAACCATAATAAAAGCATCAACTGAAGAATCGCTTGGATACAGATAATACCCACAGTAGAAATTCCAGATAGAATAGGGGCCACAATTTCTTCTCCACAAAGAAATATTGATGAATAAAAGCGCTTTAAAATAGAAAATCCTAGGATCAGGTAAGATGCAATGGTAACTTGGCAGCAGATCCAACGCATTTCGTCTGAATAGACATCTTCAACAATTATGTGCCACTTTGTGTCGGTCTATCACATAAAAGCCCAGTAAAATACATTTACGTCTTTGACTGTAACATGACAAAATGCGGAAAATTTCAAGGGGTATGAATAATTTTTCAAGGCACTGTATATGTGTGTGAATGACATGGATCTCTCGTACTGAATTACATGTACAGTCATTACTGAGCGTTGTGTTGGGCCCTCAGGCAAAGGACTGTACAGTGGTCAAGGTAATTCAAGGTAATCCGTCATTTACGGTGTAGGAAATGTTACACAGAGTTATGCAAGGAAGTGGAATGAAGGGGTTGTGTAATATGCTATGCTATTAGCATTATGAGTTTTTTAAAGCACTCTAGGTAGATATAAGAGACACAGATTATTGTAGCTCTGTAATTATCATTGCATCATTACATGTATTTTTTTTAATGCTTGCAGCATTGTAAGATAATGGGATTTTTGACTTACCGTAAAATCAATTTTTCTGATTTTCATTGACCGACACAGCTCTCGTGTCTCAGCCCGAGTCGCAGCGTTCCTCCTGGCCAACAGCCCCCCATTTCGATGGTGAGGGGTTCTGCCCTCGCGTTGTTTGGAGGAGGAGGAATGCTGCCTATGACCCCTGTGACGTTACTCACCGTCACTGGGAATGAAAGACAGACACTATATGTGAGGTCTTGGAGTAATGTTACTTTGGATTCAAGCCTATGGCTCTCCAAGACAGTAAGACTTATAACAGATGCTAATATCATCAATTCAACCACCTGTCTTCCACACGTCGTTGAATATGCTGATTTACTCACTTGTTATCTACTGGGGTTCTGTGTTTACACTTATGATAATGTGTATTGTATTTCAGGAGCTCGAGGACAGCCGTCTGCTAGTTATTGGCTCAGGTTGATTGAATCATTGTCATCTGTTAGTTGCTGAGTGGAAATAGTATACTGCTTGTGTTGGTTGTTCTGTAGATATTTTAATTCTATTTCTGTATACAATTTCATCTGCATAGGATAATGTAATCAGGCACGTGACCTGATGGGGTAATTTGATCAGGAGGGGGGATGTCTATGCTGTATATAAATTCTGTGTGACTGTTCAATAAAGGAGAAGGTTCCAAAACTTGTACAAGCTAAGTTGTTGGCTAGCTTTGTATGGGGGCGGCTAGAATATTTGATATCTATGTTCAAGACTGGGAGGAAGCGGTATACTGATGGAAGTCCACAAACACAGTGTGGGTCATGGTTCCATTACAACCCCAATTACACCATCCTCACCGTTAAACATTATGCTTTGGGGGGTGTTTTTCTGCTAAGGGGACAGGACAACTTCACTGCATGAAAGGGCGATGGATGGGGCCATGTACCGTCAAATCTTGGGTAAGAACCTCCTTCCCTCCTTCCCTCAGCCAGGGCATTGAAAATGGGTCATGGATGGGTATTCCAGCATGACAATGACCCAAAACATATGGCCAAGGCAACAAAGGAGTGGCTCAAAAAGAAGCACATTAAGGTCCTGGAGTGGTCTCCAGATCTTAATCCCATAGAAAATATGTGGAGGGAGCTAAAGGTTCGAGTTACCAAACGTCAGCCTCAAAACCTTAACGACTTGGAGAGGATCTGCAAAGAGGAGCGGGACAAACTCCCTCCTGAGATATGTGCAAACTTGGTGGCCAACTACAAGAAACGTCTGACCTCTGTGATTGCCAACAAGGGTTTTGCCACCAAGTACTAAGTTGTGTTTTGCAAAGGAGTCAAATACTTATTTCACCCATTAACCACTTTACCACCGGAGGATTTTGCTGTCTTCCGTCCAGGCCACTTTTTGCGATTCGGCGCTGTGCGACTTTAACTGACAATTGCGCGGTCGTGCGACGCCGTACCCAAACAAAATTTACGTCCTTTTTTTCCCACAAACAGAGCTTTCTTTTGGTGGTATTTGATCACCTGTGCGGTTTTTACTTTTTGCGCTATAAACAAAAAAAGAGCGTTTATTTTGAAAAAATAACAATATTTTTCACATTTTTTTGTATGAAATTCCCCCCCAAAAAAATGTAAAAATCAAATTTTTTTTAAATTTTTGGCCAATTTGTTTTATGCTACCTATGTTTAGTAAAAAAAATCGCAATAAGCGTATTTTGATTGGTTTGCGCAAAAGTTATTGCGTTTACTAACTAAGGGAAAGATTTCTGTCATTTTTGGTGTTTTTTTTTTAACGCGTAATGGCGGTGATCTGCGATTTTTTTTGCGGGACTGCGACATTGCGGCGGACAGATCGGACCCTTGACTGACATTTTTGACACTTTTGGGGGTACCAGTGACATTTCTACAGTAATCAGTGCTATATATATGCACTGTTACTGTAAAAATGACACTGGCAGGGAAGGGGTTAATTTTATTGGAGAGGGAGGGGTTAATGTATGCCTGGTGCTAACTGACGTGTGGGGGGGGAGGTGACTGTGTGACAGAAGGACAGATCGGATGTCCAGCTATGCTGAACACTCCGATCTGTCAGTCCCTGTCACTATGGAGATCCGCCCGCTGTGTTTACACACAGCGGGCGGATCTCCAGACTCGATCCCCCACGATCGGGGCAGAGCAGCGGCAATCGCCGCTGCTCCTCCCCTGGCCCGACTCCCGCTGTGAATGAACACAGCGGGAGCGAGCCTCCGGCGGCGCGCGAGCGCCGCCCACAAGGGGCGGAGTCCAGCGACGTAGGTCTACGTCGCTGGACGGGATCGCGGCACTTTGCTGCAGTAGCCTCCATGTGAGCGGAGGTAAAGTGGTTAAAATGCAAATCAATTCATAACTTTTTTGAAATGCGTTTTTCTGGATATTTTTTTTGTGATTCTGTCTCTCACTGGTAAAATAAACCGACCATTAAAATTATAGACTGATCATTTCTGATCATACTTTTTTCCCTCACTATACCTATTCTTATGTCATCGCGTATTTTGAATCAGCATGCTGCTTGATGCGTCACTTTATGTTGTGGTCCCTGTGCCCATTCATTTCCAATAGGTCCTCAATGTATAACCTTAAAAACTTGCCTGAACCTTTTTTCCTTCATACAAAGCATTTGTTTTCAGATGTGAGCATTGTGGTGTGTTGAGGATCAGGTGCATGTCCAACACGCATCAGTGTGTGTAATGCACCCCTAAGGAGCCACAGATGAACTAGATCCCCCATTCCTGCACAGCCAGGCACACTGAATCTTCATAAGCACTCCAGAGTCAGAGAACAGTCAACGACTTTGTTTTTTTTGTTTTTTTTTTTTGAGTATAATAACTTAGATATAGGGATGGGAGGTTATGGGATGCACACTTTAACTTCAGCAAAACTTCAGGGACATTCTTCCTATATACAGTCTCTATATACAGCTTCAACTCCTTCCTCCAGCACAGCTATGTCACTCTGTGATGATCTGACAGCCTCCAGTCAAATGTAGCAGCAGCCCATTAGAGGCAGGGACTCGCAGCCCCTATGAGTATAGAACAGTAGAGTGACACAGCATATACTTTCACATCACTTCCTCTCTGTGGTCACTGATCCCAGCACCACCTCTTCACGCACTGCCAACCTACCTTGCTGCCGCTGCTCTTTCACTAGCCCTCCAGTATAACTCTTCACCAGCCCAACCGGCTGACTCTCAGAAGATCTCTCGGGAAGGTTGAAGACTTAAAGTAGAACTATAGCCAAAACTTTTTTTCTCATTTTGGATAGAGTAGGGGAGGGTTATAACTAAGGATCGACCGATTATCAAGCCAATATATCGGGGGCCGATATGCACTTTCCCCGATATAAATCATAATCGGCCCTGGAGGTTACCGATATTGCCGATATTTTGGGAAAGTGCTGTACCGGAGTGATGGCTTGCAGCTAGAGGAATCACCCCGGTACCGGCATCCATAGCCGACGGTCGGCTGTCTTGTAATGACAACCAATGCGGCTGAGAAGCCGCTCGGCTGTCATTACAAGGAGCAGGAGGGGACGTTCTCCCCCACCCCTCCCACCGCCTTCTGCGGCTCGCCAGGGTCTCCTGTCCCACCGAGAGACCCGGGCAACCAGCCTGCACGGCCGCCAAAGACGCGATCAAAGCCACATTCGACTCTGATCGGTTCTCCATGTAAAACCCGGAAGTGATGTCATGACATCACTTCCGGGTACTCGGCGCCAGATTTAAAAAAATGACAGCATTCAAAACAGCCAAACTTGGCGTTTTGAATGCTTTTAAGTGCAGAGAAGGGGTTTGGGGTCTTTTAGACCCCCAGTTTTCTCCACAACAGTACCTGTCAAGTGCTAAAAATAAAAAATAAATGTTTTTTAAATGTACAAAAATATCGGCCAATATCGACGGATACCAAAATATCGGTATCGGTACCGAAAAACCGATATCGGTCCATCACTAGTTATAACCCCTGTCAGATTTTTTTTTTATGTCATCTGTGTCCCATTGCGGAGATTTCCCTTCCATTCCTGTCCCATAGTGAGAGGAAATCCCTGAAAATAAAGGGAAACCCCAGGTCACTAGAACTGGTGTCCCCATTGGAAGATTTTCCAACCATTACTTTTCTGGGGACAACCCAAAATGTGGGATATTTTTACTTTCCCTTTTAACTATTTTACCACCGGAGGATTTTGCTGTCTTATGTCTGGGCCACTTTTTGCGATTCAGCACTGTGCGACTTTAACTGACAATTGCGCGGTCATGCAACGCCGTACCCAAACGAAATTTTTTTCCCACAAACAGAGCTTTCTTTTGGTGGTATTTGATCACCTGTGCGATTTTTACTTTTTGCGCTATAAACAAAAAAAAAAGAGCGACAATTTTGAAAAAATAATATTTTTCACATTTTTGTATATGAAATTCCCCCCCAAAAAAATGTAAAAATCAAAATGTTTTATCATTTTAGGCCAATTTGTTTTCTGCTACATATTTTTGGTAAAAAAAATTGCAATAAGCGTATTTTGATTGGTTTGCGCAAACCAATCAACTAACTAAGGGAAAGATTTCTGTCATTTTTGGTGTTTTTTTTTTTTAACGAGTAATGGCGGCAATCTGCGATTTTTTTTTCCGGGACTGCGACATTGCGGCGGACAGATCGGACCCTTGACTGACATTTTTGACACTTTTGGGGGTACCAGTGACATTACTACAGTAATCAGTGCTATACATATGCACTGTTACTGTAAAAATGACACTGGCAGGGAAGGGGTTAATTTTATTGGAGAGGGAGGGGGTTAATGTATGCCTGGTGCTTACTGACGTGTGTGGGGGGAGGTGACTGTGTGACACAGGGACAGATCGCAGATTCAGCTATGCTGAACCCTGCAATCTGACCCTGTCTATCACTTAGAAGATCCACCCGCTTTGTTTACACAAGCGGGCGGATCTCCACACTCGATTCCCCGACGATCGGGGAAGAGCGGCGGTGATCACCGCCACTCCTCCCCTGGCCCGACTCCCGCTGTTACTGAATACAGCAGGAGCGCGCCGCCGAGAGAGGGGAATGTCTGGCGACGTAGGTCTACATCGTCAGACGTTATCGAACCACTTTGCCGCAGTAGCAGCTCAGTGAGCAGCGGTAAAGTGGTTAATGATAATGGTAAACAGGACACATAGAGAAGGTGTATCTTCCTAATGGGGGCACAGACAGCAATAAAAAACTGACAGGTGTTCTGATTCATCTCCACTCTAACCAAAATTTGAAAAAAAAGTGTTGCCTTTAGTTATACTTTAAGCACACTGCTGTCTTCATTGAGAACTGGCTACATGTGGTAGTCTCCCTCCCAGTTGTAAGTCCCCAGTAGTGCTGACCTACTCACTCTTTCCTTTTTCTTGCTGCCGTTCCTCCAGGAAGGGCTTCCTTCTTGTGTTGTGGTAGGATCCTTCCAGCAACCGAGCCCCGGCCCAAGTCAGGACATCCCCCCCCCCCCCCTGGACTAGGGGGGTACTCCTGAGGGCTACCGACAACCTCCTCAGCCCTATATCACCATCTTCCACTATATTGAACTGGTGGCATGGCTCATGGCCTATTTATGAGGTAAGCTCTGCCCCCTGCCAGCCCACTCCTGGGGATTGGCTGAGGCCTCATATTCTAGGCAGCTACTCCTAAACCCCTGCCCACTTGCTCTAGAACATTCTCAAATGCCCCAGAAACAGGGGGAGTCAACAGAGGGGCTGTCAGGCTGAGTCATCCAGCCCTGACTCACTGAACCCTGACCCAGATTCCATAGCTCAGGCTTAGCCTTGAGCTAAACCAAAATGTACCTACTCTACTTCTAGCACATACTAGAGGGTGCTACACACGCATTAAAACACATGTGCATTGTGGGAAGGAGCAGTAATGTACAACCATAGCACAGCAGGAAGCAGAGGCTGCTTTGTAATAAGTAAAGTCATCTGTTCTCATTTATATACACTATGTTATTATACACAAGGAAAAGAAATAGGGTTTTTAAAACATTTCAAAATGTGGCATTGGATGTGCTTTTTTAAAGCACTCTTAATGCCAATCAAAGCTTCTCTCACTAAATAAAATGGTTACCTTACAGTCCTGTTTACATGTGGTGTTTTATACCCCATGTCGCTTTCTTGGTGCTTCAAAGCCTCTATAGAAGTCTATAACAACACTCGCTAACAGCACCTGCAACTTTTGAGAGGTTTTTATTCCGCTTTAGACTTTCTTTGTTTTGGAGGTATTCTAGGTTTGAGATATCCCAGGATGCACTGGGAGACCAACAAGTGTACCAGAAAGACGTCATCACCAGTCACTTCCAGTTCATGTGTATATATATAAATATTCTGGGAGTGTCTGGTGCAGACGTCACATCTGGTCTGCAGCGAGGAGCCACAGGAAGGTGAGCGTGGTCCGGACTGGAGCGGAGCAACTAGCAGACAGCACACGTCTCGTGCAACATGGGAATGCTATAGCAGAAGGTGAGTAGGCGCTGGAGAAAGAGGACTGAGCAGCAAAGGATCAGCAGAGATGGCAAACCAGGGCAGGTGAAACTAGCAATGTCACATGTGGTACGCAGCATGGGAGCAATATAGCAGAATGTGAGAGGGGGCTGGGGAACAGAGAGAGAGGAGGATCAGCAGAGCTGGGGGTTACTATTGAGCATGGGGATAAGCAGAGCTGGGGGTTACCACTGAGTGGTGTATCAACAGAGGTGGGGGTTACTACTGAGCGGAGGATCAGCAGAGCTAAGGGTTACTACTGAGTGGGGTATCAATTGAGCTGGGGATACTACTGAGCAGGGAATCTGCTGAACAAGGGTACTAAAAAGCTGGGGATCTCCTGAAAGAGGGTACCAATGTTGAACAGTGCCGGAACAAGGCCATCCAGCGCCCAGGACAAAGATGCCAAACTCCCCCCCCCCTTCCCTAGGGTTAGGGTCAGGGCACCCACATCCCTGCAATAAACCATTGTGACCAGGGCAGCCTCCTCTCCTGTCCACCCCATGTCCCAGCCCTGAGGGGTACTAAGGGGGTGGGGATCTACTGAGTGGGGATACCACTGAGCAGGGGTTCTACTGGGCCCCTTTAAAACAAATAGAAAATAAACACACACAGAAGGCATCTGCCAAGCTTTATTAAAGCTTCAAAAAAGTATCACTGAAACATCACTGAAGTATCACCAAAGCATCACCGAAGCATAAAAAATAAATCACGATAATTTTTTATGATATTGAAAAGGAGCACGGCACTAGTGTTGCTAGACATTTTAATGAAGTTCATGGAGGTGACACCACTTTGTTACAGATACAGGGATTTGAGAAGGTTGTCACCCCTAGGAGAGGTGGAGACAGCTCAGAATTCTCTGTAAATGTGAGGTTTATTGGATATTTTTTTCTACAAACGAGAATTCCAGAGGGTTTGAATTTTGAGTGGCATTTGACTTACTTTTATGATTAAAACCTTCTAAATTCACTATATTTTAACTTTTAACCCGTGGAGATTAGATTAGATGGGGATAAAAATAATCTCATAGTAGTTAAATATATGCACAAAAAAAGTATTTCATGATATAAATCCCCATGGTCTAATAGTATTACAAGAATATAGTCATATTTTCATCTTTCAAGTGGTGTGATTGTTTCTGAATTCGAACCATATTTGTTTGTTTTCACATAAAAACATAAAATTTATATATTTTTTCAGAGTTTGTGTGTGGTCTGTTATGGACACACACAAATACTTTGTATTTTTACTTTATTTTGAGTTATTTGTTTTATGTTCTTAATTTTGATTTTGTTTTGTTTTTGTTTGTTTTTTTTTATAAATCTGTTTATTATTTTGCATACATCAAATCTTACCATACATATTCAGATAAATGGTAACAATGACAATAACAACAACAACAAAAAAGGAGAAAGAAAAAAAAATATATAAATAAAAAAAAAAAAAAAATATATATATATATATATATATATATATATATATATATATATATATATATATATATATGTATATATATATATATATATATATATATATATATATATATATATACACATTTATACACCCTTCCTACCTTCCCCCATGATGCATAATCCTCATAAAGATACTTTAACCACTTGCCGACCGCCGCACGCCGATCTACGTCGGCGGTCACCCCTCACAGGCAAAGTGACGTAGGGCTACGTCACTAGCTTGTGAGGGTCTAGGGAGCGAGCGCGCGCCGCCGGAGGCGCGCTCCCGCTCCCGCGTGGTCACGGACCCTCCCGCGCGTGTGACCGGCGGACCCGATGTCCGCCGGTCACTCTGCGATCGGCGGGGGAGAGGGAGAAAGTCAGGCAGCTTGTGTAAACAAGCTGCCTGTCATTCTCCCCTCTGTATGAGAGCTGATCATATGGATCTACTATGTAGATCCGTTGATCACTCTGCATACAGCTGAAGCCACAGCCAATCACAGTAAGAATCACGCCCCTAGGGACACACACAGCCCCTCCCTCTCAAATAAAGTTAACCCCTTCACTACCAGTGTATTTTTACAGTAACAGTGCATATATATAGCACTGATTACTGTAGAAATGTCACTGGTAACCCCAAAAGTGTCAAAAATGTCAGTCAAGGGTCCGATCTGTCCGCCCCAATGTCGCAGTACCGCAAAAAAAAAATCGCAGATCGCCGCCATTACGCGTTAAAAAAAAAAACAACAAAAATGACAAAAATCTTTCCCTTAGTCAGTAAACGCAATAACTTTTGCGCAAACCAATCAAAATACGCTTTTTGCGATTTTTTTTACCAAACATAGGTAGCATAAAACAAATTGGCCGAAAATGTTAAAAAATTTTGATTTTTACATTTTTTTGGGGGGGAATTTCATATAAAAAAAAGGGAAAAATATTGCTATTTTTGCAAAATTGACGCTCTTTTTTTGTTTATAGCGCGTGATCAAAAAATCGCACAGGTGATCAAATACCGCCAAAAGAAAGCTCTGTTTGTGGGAAAAAAAGGACGCCAAATTCGTTTAGGTACAGCATCGCACGACCGCGCAATTGTCCGTTAAAGTCACGCAGTGCCGAATCGCAAAATACCCCCTGGTCGTTTAGCAGCCAAATCCTCCGGGGCTTAAGTGGTTAAATATTATCTACAAATAAACTTCTCCAACTCCTACTCAGAGCCTAACTATTTCCAGGATTAAAGGAGATAAAGCCAACTCCTTGTGCGGCCGTGCCAGAATCGGCCAGGCACCCTGACCATATCCTCTCATATTTCCTCAAACAACCCCTATGTGCATAGGTTTCTCTGTACAATGGTAAATCACTATTAACCAGACCTTTCCAAAATGAAACCGTAGGTGGATCCTTTTTCTTCCAGTGTAAAGTAATGGCCTTCCCTGCGTAAAATAAAAGAAGACTAACCAGAACTTTTCCAGTTCTGGTATGTAACAAGGGTGTCACCAAACCCAATAAACAAATTTCAATAGCCCTATGGATTGAGATTGTTGTATGTGCGTTAAGTACCCCCAAAACTTCCTCCCAATAACTAATGGTCTGAGGACATGACCAGAAAATATGTGTAAAGTTCCCCTCATGGTCTCCACATCTCCAACATTCAGGAGAGCATGATGGGTACATCCATTATAATCTAGCAGGAGTAAAAATAGCCCTATGCACTATTTTATACTGAATTTGTCGATCCCGCAAGGAGACTTTTAACCTTCTTAGCAGTATTCCCGAGCGTGGCTCGGGGTTAAATTTCAGAGCCAAAAGCGGTAACCCTGAGCCACACTCGGGGTACCGCCAGAAGCATCGCTGGATCCTGTAAAAGAGGTTTCTTACCCTGTCACCGGGATCCAGAGATGTATCTCAGCGGTATGCAGCGGCGGATCTTCCTCCCGATCCTCTCCGTGCCCCGGCTTCCGTCTCCTGCGACGTGACGTTCGCAGGGGGGTGGAACCGGCGGCAAATTCAAATGTAAAACACACCAAACACACTGATACCATTCAAAATAAAATAAATTCACATTACATTGCCCCCCAGTGCCCTTTCCTGCAGTTTTACTGTACTTTTTATGTATATATATATATATATATATATATATATATATACACGTATATATAAATATATATAAATATATATATATATATATATATATATATATATATATATATATACACACATATATATATATATATATATATATATATATATATATATATATATATATATATATATATATACAGTATATATATATATATATATATACATACATACATACTTTAACTTTTTTATAGTTTTTTATTATATTATAATTTATGATTTTGTGTCTCAAACTTTATCATACCGGAGATGTTATAAAGAAAAAAGCACAGTTAAAAAAAAAAAAATGTAAATAGTTGGTTTGGGCTGCTCATTCTCAAGAATTTCATGCAAAATAATGGTACCGCTTTCAGCACCTAAAATCCGAAAGAATCATACCGCCAGGGAGGTTAAATGGTAAATCCCAGATCTTACCCTAGTCCTCCGGGCCCAAACCTGGCACATCCCTCTCTCATTTAGCACATAGTTTATCTAACGGAGGTAATGCATCTGCTACTAAATGAGCGTAAATCCGTGACATGCGCTTTTTATTACAGTCCAAGCGAAGCAAACATTCCAATTATTTTTTTTTCACATTACTTTTGAATGTTTTTTTTTTTTGGTCTGTTTTCTTAAAGAATGGGCTGAGCAATATGCCTTGCTCTTCATGTGAAGCAGAAACAGCTGATTGAAGCTCTTGGATCTCATCAACTCATGTTTTACACCTGTGTAACCATGTGATCTTTACTATATATATATGTGCATGATGGTTGTGTCCTTTATGGTTTTGAAGAAGCACGTTTAACGTGTGAAACGCGTCAACCTCCCTGCCGATATGCCAATTGTGCCATGTTTTTATTGATTATTATTATTATACAGGATTTATATAGCGCCAACAGTTTGCACAGCACTTTACAATATGAGGGAAGATACCGTATATACTCGAGTATAAGTCGACCCAAATATAAGCCGAGGCCCCTAATTTTACCACAAAAAAGTGGGAAAACGTATTGACTCGAGTATAAGCCTAGGGTGGGAAATCCAGCAGCTACCGGACCCAACTGGACCACCACAAGACGCAAAACAGGGGCTGCAGGCATGGTACAGGAGATGGCACAGGTCATGGTATAGGCATGGCACAGGTCATGGAACAGGTGATGGTACAGGCATGGCACAGGTCATGGTACAGGCATGGCACAGATGATGGTATAGGCATGGCACAGGTGATGGTATAGGCATGGCACAGGTCATTATACAGGCATGGCACAGGTCATGGTACAGGCATGGCACAGGAGATTGTATAGGCATGGCACAGGTGATGGTACAGGCATGGCACAGTAGGTATAGGCATGGCACAGTATGTACAGGCATGGTACAGGAGATGCAGTGCTGCGGGCATGGTACAGGAGAATGTCCTGTACCATGCCCGCAGCACTGCATGAGGAAATGCAGAGGCTGCGGAGGAGTCTCACTTACCTGTCGGTGAGGCGCCTTCGATTTAAAAATCGCGCCGCCCGGCGCCAATACGTCACCGCGAATGCCCTGCCAGTGCTCGGGAAAGCCCGTACACGTTCGGCTATTGCCGGGCATGCGGCGCATGCGCGGTGACACGTCAGCACCGGGCGGCGCCATTTTAAAAAAGACAGTGACTCGAGTATAAGCCGAGGGGGGCTTTTTCAGCATGAAAAAACATGCTGAAAAACTCAGCTTATACTCGAGTATATACGGTAATTCAGTTACAATACAATTCAATACAGGAGGAATTAGAGGGCCCTGCTCATTAGAGCTTACAATCTAGAAGGGAGGGTCAAGTGAAGCAAAAGGCAATAACTGTGGGGGATGAGCTGATGGAGAAAATGGAAGTATAGTTTTTAGGTGTGGGTAGGATAGACTTCTCTGAAGAGGAGGGTTTTCAGGGATTGTCTACAAGCTAATAGAGTAGGGGATAATCGGACCGATTGGGGTAAGGAGTTCCATAGGATTGGAGAGGCTCTGGAAAAGTCCTGGAGGTGAGTATGGGAGGAAGTGACGAGGAAGTTAGAGAGCAGGAAGTTTTGAGAGGAACGAAGAGAGCAATTAGGTTGGTATTATGAGACGAGGCTAGTGATGTAGCTGGGGGCTAAGCTCTGGATGGCTTTGTAAGATGTTGTTAGTATTTTGAATTTCATTCGTTGGGTGAGCGGAAGCCAATGGAGGGATTGACAGAGAGGATGAGTCGGGCAGCAGTATTCATGATGGATTGAAGGGGGGGATAGCCTGTGTAGCGGTATGCCAACAAGAAGGGAATTGCAGTAGTCGAGGCGCGAGATGACCAGGGAGCGAAGTAGGAGCTTTGTTGTGTCTTTGGTTAGAAAAGGGCGTATTTTGGAGATGTTGTGGAGGTTGAGGTAGCAATATTTGGTCCGTGCTTGGATGTGAGGCTTGAGGGAGAGTTCAGAGTCCAAGACAACACCTAGGTCCTTGGCAAGTGGGGATGAGCTGATAGTTGTGCCATCGATATTGACAGAGAGATCAGGGGAAGGGGCACGTGGTGCAGGAAAAATTATAAGTTCGGTTTTGGAGGGATTGAGTTTGAGGAAGTGGTGAGACATCCAGACTGATATATCAGATAGTAAATTAGTGATTGGTGCGGAGACTGAGGGAGTGAGCTGAGGGGTGGATAAATAGATTTGGGTATCGTCATGATGATATTGGAAGCCATGGGAGGCTATCAGCTGACCCAGAGAGGAGGTGTAGATTGAAATTAGGAGAGGTCCAAGAACAGAATCATGGGGGACCCCAACAGAGAAAGAAAACAGAAGTGAAGCGTCCAATCCTTTTCCTTTCCATATGTGTCTGCAGCAGTGACAGGGCGTGCACCCCATACTACAGGGTTGGAAGTAGACACCACAGCTGTGTTCATTCACCTGGAGCAGAAGGACTTATTCTTAAAAAAAAAAATCCTGCTGAAGTGCTAGGTGTAAATGAGCCCTTACACATATTGATGAGATTACGTATAATGCATTTAGTGGATTTCTTTGAAGCTAAAAACACAATGACAAGATTCTATTTTCCTTTTAACGTATAAAGTCCTCAACTTTCTTTTTTTTTCCCAGGGTGATGGCCTTCACATGACGAAGAGTCCTGTCTTTTAGAAAAACTGCAATGGAAAAAACCAGACTGGAGACTTTACTGACACGCCGGCAGCCTTCCTTGGATGGTAGAAATGAGGCCACGGGCCTCGGCACTCTATACTCAGGACGGCGATTATCAGCTTTCTGAGCTTCTTGCTGACATTTTACTTCATGTCCCATGTGGTCCACCTCCTTCCTCCGACCCCAGGCACCAGACAGGAGAAGGATGGGCCAATACATCCATTATCTTCTACTGCTGCTACTGAGCTTTGCTCTGGACTCATCCTCTTATGGGCCAAACACCAGAGCCCAGAAGAAAGGAGACATCATTCTTGGTGGACTCTTCCCCATCCACTTCGGAGTCTACTCAAAGGACGAGATCTTAGAATCAAGGCCGGAATCCCTCGAGTGCACCAGGTAGGAAATGGATTTTGTGGAGTAATCATACAAGTCGGAACAATTTCACTGAAAACTCCATCTTAACATTTCAGAAAATAAATAATCCTAGATGCTTCCTTGAAGCTGGCCATATAGGGTGCAATCAGATTGTATGGTCTGCTTTGGATCTACTAATAACAATGTAGTATGAAAGTCTACCTAATTGAATGCAAATGGAATGGATACTTTAGGTAGGGCTTTTATGACCTAGTTGATCCTAAGGAGATTGTTTACTGTAAGACAGCTATACTGAACTTTTTTTTTACCATGGTTGAACCCTGCAGGTTCTGGGAACCCTTTTCTATCAATTACCATATCAACAGGTCGCGGTAGATTAGCCTGGTGTTCAGTAGGAATAATGCTCAATATATTGGTGGTCAGTGCATGCAGAATGCTCCTTAAAATGATGGTCAGTGGAAAGAATTACTCTTACATTAGTGGTCCATGGGAAGACTACTCCTTACATTGGTGGTCAGTGGAAAGAATGCTCCTTACATTGGTGGTAAGTGCGAAGAATGCTCCTTTCATTGGTGGTCAGGACAAATAATGCTCCCTTAATTGGTGGTCATTGAGAAGAAAGCTCCTTACATTGGTGGTCAGGGGGAAGAATGCTCCTTACATTGGTGGTCAGTGGGATGAATGCCCCTTGCATTGGTGGTCAACGGGGAAAGAATGTTCCTTACATTGGTGGTCAGGGGGAAGAATGCTCCCTTAATTGGTGATCAGTGGGAAGAATGCTCCTTACATAGGTGATGTTCACATATAGGTCCACATATACATATCATGAAATATTCCTAACAATGGGTATCAAACACATAAACATAAAATATTGCTGACAAAATTTTAGGAATATTTCCTGTTTATGCGTTTGATGCCCATTGTTGGACAAGGCTATGATGGAGCCTCTGTAATGAGTGGACGGCTTAATTGCATTTTATTGTTGGCCCCCCTACTTTTGTCCCTCTCCCCCCATCTGCCCCCCTAAATATGAAAGCTGGAGACACCACTGCTCACTAGCTCCTCCTGCTGACTTAACTTCATTACTGCATACCTCCCAACTTTCCTAAATGGTAAAGGACACATTACAACACAATGTATGCAGCCAAACAGGGTTACCATTAGAAACTATGGGGCCTTGTACCATCTACCTAACAGAAACAATATATACCTGTGCTCAGATCCCAATAGCTTGTACATGCATATAATCTACCAGATGCTAAAGGGGTGTGACCACATGACCCCCCCCCCTCATCCCCAGTGTCATCCCATACACCCCCACTACCCTAACACTCCATGTCCCCTGCATCACCTGGACTCTGCTCAGCCTGTATCCCCAGTACTTTAACTCTCTGCACCACCTGCACCCTTCACTAGCCCACATTGTGCACATTCTGCACCCCCGGCATCCCCACACATTCTGTACACCCTAAATCCCACATATTCTGTACACCTCACTATACCACCTGCACCCCCACCCCCTGCTATTCACCCTGTGCCCCCTGCCCCCCATCCCACACTCTGTACCCCTGCATTATTGCACTCTGCATCCCCCATTACTCCACACTCTGTACCACCTGCATCCCCTATTACCTGCACCCTGTATCCTGCACATCTCCCCCTCTACAACTTCCCCTACATTCCTTTGCCACACAGCGTCCTCACCAGTCATATTTGGGGAGAAGCCTCACCTGTAGGTCTTTTCTGTGCCAATGCCCTGAGCTGTTGTGCACAGCTCAAACCTCCAAACTTCCCATGCTCCATGCTTCACCTGGACACATGGGCACTGGGCTCCATCAGGACAGCAGGGGGGCCTGGTATGGAAGGGCTGCCTGTACCCCCCATTAGTGGCCCGACGTGCAAAGGACGTGCCCCTGTTACATTGATCACGAAGGATTAATATGAAACAAAAATTCTTTCTTAGAGTATTTTTTTCAGCACTATTTTTGCTTTATCTTGGCTTTCCAAAAAATCTAATACAATAATCTAAACCTTAGATAAAAGGTTTAGTGTAGCAAAATACATACAGTATCTCACAAAAGTGAGTACACCCCCCAAATATTTTATTCTATCTTTTCATGTGACAACACCGAATAAATTACACTTTGCTACAATGTAAAGTAGTGAGTGTACAGCTTGTATAAGGCTCGGTTCACACTACGGCGCTCCGACTTAGAGGGCGACCTGTGAAGTCGCGTGCACCGCGACTTCGGCACGACTTGCACGGACTTCATAAAATTAATGTCTATGCAAGTCACTCCAGGTCGCCCCGAAGTAGTACAGGACCCTTTTTCTAAGTCGGAGTGACTTGTGTCGCTCCTATTAGAACCGTTCCTGTACTAGACTATGGGACGTGGCGGTGCGTGACTTGTCAGGCTGACCAAGTCACCTGACAAGTCGTACCAGTGTGAATGGAGACTAACAGTGTAAATTTGCTGTCCCCTCAAAATAACTCAACACACAGCCATTAATGTCTAAACCGCTGGCAACAAAAGTGAGTACACCCCTAGGGGAAAATGTCCAAGTTGGGCTCAAAGTGTAAATATTTTAATATTTTGTGTGGCCACCATTATTTTCCAGCACTGCCTTAACCCTCTTGGGCATGGAGTTCACCAGAGCTTCACAGGTTGCCACTGGAGTCCTCTTCCACTCTTTCATGATGACATCACCGAGCTGGTGGATGTTGGAGATCTTGCGCTCCTCCACCCTCCATTTTAGTATGCCCCACAGATGCTCAATAGAGTTTCGGTCTGGAGACATGCTTGGCCAGTAAATTATCTTTACCCTCAGCTTCTTTAGCAAGGCAGTGGTCCTCTTGGAGGTGTGTTTGAGGCAGTGTTAATTTCGTCGACTAAAACCGACTAAAACGTTTTCGTCGACTAAAACAATTCAGATGACTAAAATACGACTAAAACTAAAATGGCATTTTAGTCTTAAGACTAAAATACGACTAAAACTAAAATGGCATTTTAGTCATAAGACTATAACTAAAACTAAATTGAAATTTGCTGCCAATATTAACACTGGTGTAGTGCTGTGCTAGTGCATGCTCAAAGCTTAATACCATAAATAATAACATATTCGATTTTTCACTCCAGGACCAACAGTAGTATATAATGAGTTTGGAAATTGTAGAGAAATGCTTAAATAATGCATTACAAATTACAATTGAACTACACCCATTCGATTATAGATGACTAAAATAAGTTTTAGTCGACTAAAATGTAAGATGTTTTAGTCGACTAAAATGTACTGGAGTTTTAGTCGACTAAATACGACTAAAACTAAAACACTTGCAGAAGACTAAAATGGGACTAAAACTAAAATGCCATTTTAGTCCTAAGACTAAGACTGAAACTAAATTGAAATTTGCTGCCAAAATTAACACTGGTTTGAGGTCATTCTCATATTGGAATACTGCCCTGCGGTCCTGTTTATGAACGGAGGGGATCATGCTCTGCTTCAGTATGTCACAGTAAATGTTGGCATTCATGGATCCCTCAATGACCTGTAGCTCCCCAGTGCTGGCACCACTCATGCAGCCCCAGACCATGACACTCCCACCACTATCTATGCTTGACTGTAGGCAAGACACCCTTACCTTTGTACTCCTCACCAGGTTGCTGCCACACACGCTTGACACCATCTGAACCAAATAAGTTTATCTTGGTTTTATCAGACCATAGGATATGGTTCCAGTAATCCATGTCCTTAGTCTGTTTGTCTTCAGCAAACTGTTTGCAGGATTTCTTGTGCATCATCTCTAGAAGAGGCTTCCTTCTGGGGTGACAGCCATGCAGACCAATTTGATGCAGTGTAAGGCATTTGGTCTGAGCACTGACAGGCTGACCCCCCCACCCCTTCAACCTCTGAAGCAATGCTGGCAGCACTCATATGTCTATTTCCCAAAGACAACCTCTGGATATGACGCTTAACACGTGTACACAACTTCTTTGGTTTACCATGGCGAGGCCTGTTCTGAGTGGATCCTGTCCTGTTAAACCGCTGTATGGTCTTGGCCACCGTGCTGCAGCTCAGTTTTAGGGTCTTGGCAATCTTCTTATAGCCTAGGCCATTTTTATGTAGAGCAACAATTATTTTTTTTAGATCCTCAGAGAGTTCTTTGCCATGAGGTGCCATGTTAAACTTCCAGTGACCAGTATGAGAGAGTGAGAGAGATAACACAAAATTTAACACACCTGTAAGACTAACGTGTCACATGACACCGGGGAGAGAAAATGGCTGATTGGGCCCAATTTAGACATTTTCACTTAGGGGTGTACTCACTTTTGTTGCCAGCTGTATAGACATTAATGGCTGTGTGTTGAGTTATTTTGAGGGGACAGCAAATTTACACTGTTATACAAGCTGTACACTCACTACTTTACATTGTAGCAAAGTGTTATTTCTTCAGTGTTGTCACATGAAAAGATATAATAAAATATTTACAAAAATGTAAGGGGTGTACTCACTTTTGTGAGATTCTGTATAATAGTTTAACAATACATTTTTCTATAGGGGTCTATACCCAGTGCTTTAAGTGGCCCAAAAGAGGTGCCGGTACTCTATCATAGCCTATACATTTCCCCCCTCCCCCCCACCCCACATCAGGGTCCCCACAGAGCACCCCTCCTGGCCTGGGCTGTGACTCTGGAGCAGGGGGACTCACTGGTGGTGACTGGTCTGGCTCTGGAGTGGGAAATATTCTTGGGGGGGGGCAATTGAGGGCGCAGATGTCCAAAATGAGCGTACTGGTACGCTAAGGCGCACGGAGAGGTGGCGGTATGCTCAAGAGCCATATTTGGAAGTGGCAGTACTGAGTACCAGTGCATACCGGCCCACTTAAAGCACTGTCTTTACCAAAAAAGAGGGCCAATTAAAGGGAAAAGAGGATCAGAGGGATTTGGTTTCAAAAGAGGTACAGTTGGTGGCCATGCTACTGCTCCTTGTGATGGGTGGAGGTCAGCAGGAGGAAGCAGTGAGAGGTAAAGGGACCCTAGAGGTCAACACATGCTTTTTCCATACAGGATAAGGCAGCAGGCTTGCTGTTGGATCCCTCAGTAGATAAAACTAATGCTAAAATAAAATAGGGACAACTTTCAGTATAAATGCCATGCAGATAGGTCCCTTGTGGAGTCAGTGGAGACCAAACCCAGATTCCCAGAACTGCTAACATCTGCTGTGATTCTCTGTGTCTGCAGACAGAGTCAGGCTGTTGGCAGTCATTGTACATAATCTGACCTGTGAAGGACCCTACAGACAGTACAAAGGATATTTACAAGACTCTTTCCTGATCTCCGCACAGACAGGACGGGTCACTTTACACTAAGACATCCATGTGAGAGGTCACTAATATTTTGCACTAGTTAAACACAGTTCCCACGCATTAACTATTTGCTGGTAAATCCCAATAAGATGGTACAGAAATTGTGTGACTGTAAAGTGTGTGGGCAGGTTTAAGGGGATTGTAATACATGTGGCCAGATAAACACCACCAACAGGCTTTACCACACAATCTGATTGTATAATCTTTGCAGATTTGCCAGTAACATTCAGTCTTGGGGTTCATCCAAACATTGCATTAATTTTATATCCAGCCAGGCAGGTGCTATTATTGGGGCCAATAATGGTCTTCTTAAGACTTGGGCTTTAAAAGAGGACACATGTTCCTGAACAGCCTCTGAAATGTTGCAAAGAACCACATCCATTATGAACTCAAAGACTGGGCCAAGCATTTGGTTCTCTTTGCATCACAACAAGTCAAAACTCACTCGACCTGGAGGGTTTAAGGCACACTTGACCTTGAAAGTCCTTTGACTAACATTGACAGCCCCTAGCAGAGGCTTTGGAAGCTGCTCATGTTATATCTCAAACTTTGTGGCACATTCAGTTGTCATTCGACCTGCTGCACGGAAGAGTTTGGTTGTCAATTCCAACAAGGAAAGCAGTGGCGGCTGGTTCTCCATGGGTCGGAGGGGGGCAACAGATGGACCTGACCACAGACCACACCAGCTCCAGCCCGCACCGCACACCATACAACCCCCCACTCCTCCCTGGTCACCGGCTCACTCACCCTGCGCTGGCCCTGGACTGAGATGTGGAGATGGCGGCGGCTTCCCCCTCAGTCTCCTCCGTGTCCCCCTTCGTTAGTCGGGCTTCGCCTGCGTCTCCACAATCCTGGGCGGCTCCCCTGTACACCTGGATAGGAGGGGCGGCGGGGGGCAGCATGTAGAGAAATCACTGTGCTCCCTTTTCCTCCTGTAACTGCAGGAGGAAAATGGAGGAGATTGGCTCCTCTGTATGCTGCCCCCCGCCGCCCCTCCCGCCGCCCCTCCTATCCAGGTCTGCTGTCTCTGGGCCCCTGTGTGCTCCCCTGGTTCCCCGACCCCTACTGTGCTGCCCCCCCCCCCATTGTGCTCCCTTCTCTCTCCTGCCGGGTACTGCAGGGGATGTGTCACAATAGAGAACCAGGAATGGGTCGGTAAATATGTCATTTACCAGCACCTTCTATTTCTGAATGGACAGAGTCATAGTCAGTCACATTGTAAAAAAATAAAATAAAATGATAAAAAATAATACAATTAAAATACCAAAAAACAAAAACAAACTACTGACACCAGTGGGTGAACTTCCAGGATCGCAAAGGTCACACTTGAGACCGGGCCCTGGCATTCCACCACCGTGGGGAGGCACCAAGATGACAGGAAGGGGGCCCACTGCAGAACTTGTGAAAGGGACCGTAATAAAGGGTCCCGCAATGCGATTAAAGGACCCCAGGATCAGTGGGAAGAGCCCCAGACTTGAAGGGAAGGGCCCTGGCCAGGGGTCCGGGGGCCCTTCTTGTTTTCATGCACTGGGGCCCTGAAGGTTCTAGTTAAACCCCTGTAATATAGTGTAGCTCACCAGACCTTTGAAATAGTGATCCTGCCAGTAACATTCTTCCCTTCTTAAAGCGGAGCTCCACCCAAAAGGGGAAGCTCCACTTTTCTGCCTACTCCTCCCCCCCCCCCCCCCCCACCACCACTGACACATTTGGTACCTTTTGGGGGGGGCTGCAGGTACCTGGTTTTGACACTGGTTTTTCACTTCCGGCTCACTTCACCGCGGCTCCTCCTTCCCCCGCAGCTGGCCCATTCACAAAGTGCAGTAGGGAACCAGCTGTGAAGCGGCAAGGCTTCGCTGCCAGTTTCCCTTAGTCGAGATGGTGGCGGCAGCACCTGATAGCCGATTGAAAAATCGGCTCAGGCGAGGACACCGCTGGTTTCCTGGACAGGTATGTACCCTAATAATAAAAGTCAGCAGTTACAGTATTTGTAGCTGCTGACTTTTATTTTTTTCTGAAGGAGCCTGGAGCTCCTCTTTAACCACTTAAGCCCCGGAAGATTTTACCTCCTTCCCGACCAGGGCCTATTTTGCGATTCGGCACTGCGTGATTTTAACGGACAATTGCACGGTCGTGCGACGCTGTACCTAAACAAATTTGACGTCCTTTTTTTCCCACAAACAGAGCTTTATTTTGGTGGTATTTGATCACCTGTGCGATTTTTTAATCCTGCGCTATAAACAAAAAAAGCGTCAATTTTGCAAAAATAACAATATTTTTCAAAATTTTTTATATGAAATTCCCCAAAAAACAATGTAAAAATCCAAATTTTTTAACATTTTCGGCCAATTTGTTTTATGCTACATATGTTTGGTAAAAAAAAATCGCTAAAAGCGTATTTTGATTGGTTTGCGCAAAAGTTATCGCGTTTACTAACAAAGGGAAAGATTTTTGTCATTTTTGTTGGGTTTTTTTTAACGTGTAATGGTGGCAATCTGCGATTTTTGTTGCGGTACTGCGACATTGGGGCGGACAGATCGGACCCTTGACTGACATTTTTGACACTTATGGGGTTACCAGTGACATTACTACAGTAATCAGTGCTATACATATGCACTGTTACTGTAAAATTACACTGGCAGTGAAGGGGTTAACTTTTTTGAGAGGGAGGGGTTATGTGTGTCCCTAGGGGCGTGATTCTAACTGTGATTGGCTGTGGCTTGAGGTGTAGGAACAGTGATCAACGGTCCTACATAGTAGAACCATATGATCACTATTCATATACAAGGGAGAATGACAGGCGGCTTGTTTACATCAGCTGCCTGCCTTTCTCCCTCTGCACCGACGATCGCCGAGTGACGGGCGGACATCGGGTCTGCTGGTCACACGCGCGGGGGGGTCCGTGACCGCGCGGGAGCGCACCTCCGGGGGCGCGCGCTCGCTCCCTAGACCCTCACAGGCTAGCAACGTAGCCCTACGTTGCTCTGCCTGTGAGGGGCTGACCGCCGACGTAAATAGTCGTGCGGCAGTCGGCAAGCAGTTAAGGTGTAAGAGCAGTGTTGTCACTGTTGACAAAATTAAAGGACATCCCCCCTTTCCATACAATAGAGGGGGGGGGGTAGTTCTGTAGTCTTCAGAGATAACTGGGAACAATGCTATACCTGGGAACAAAAACTGATAACAGTCAGAAGAAAGAGGGGGAGAGCATAGGCAGTTACTGGCTCACAAGATTCTGGGTGGGTTACCAGCTATTTTGTATTATAAAACACTTTCAATGCTATATTTAACAGACCAAAAGGAAGTAAATAAGAAAAATTCATTTTTGGGGTTTACACCAAGTATAAAACATGGCGTTCATATCTTCTAGTAAGTCGATAGGCTGTCTTCTCAGGGACATTAGTCAACTATAGCTATTTTTGGCTAGGGTTCCATGGAACCCTAAGGCTCCTCCAGAGATATCTAAAGGTTCCTTGAGAAATGAGCAATTTTTAGACACAAATATTTTATTGGCAATAAATATACAAATGTGAAGGTATTTTGGGGAAAATTGTAAAGTTTTACAGAGTTTCAGACTGCACATAAAAATACTGAACATAGCACAAAATACAGATTTTCTAGCTTCCAAATTAAGAGAGTAGACACAGTACATGAGCTATTATAAAGAAGGATAAGTACAAGTAATAACATATCATGTAAAAGCTGTTACAACTTGGGGGTGGTTTACCCACTTGCCTATTGGACACCCCCCTACCCCCTTCCTGCCCAGGCCAATTTTCAGCTTTCAGCGTTGTCGCAATTTGAATGGCTATTGCGCAGTCACTGTACCTAAATTAATTATTTTTTTTTTCACACAAATAGAACTTTCTTTTGGTGGTATTTAATCATTACTGGGGTTTTTATTTTTTGCTAAACAAACAAAAAAAAGACAGAAAATTTTGAGCCAAAAAAAAAAAAAAAAAACAGTTTTCGTAGTTTGTTATAAAATTTTGCAAATAGGTAATGTTTCGCCTTCACTGATGTGCACCAATGAGGCAGCACTGATGGGCACTCATAGGCTGCATTGATGGGCACTGATAGGCACTAATAACGCAGCACTGATGGGCACTGATAAGGTGGCACTGGTGGGCACTGATAGGTGGATTTGATAGGTGGCACTGATGGGTGGCACCCCTGGGCACTGATGGGAGGCAATGATGGGCACTGAATGGTGGCATTAATAGATGGCACTGATAGGTGGCCCTGATAGGTACTGGTAGGTGACACTGATAGGCAACACTTATGATGAGGCACTGATTGGCACAGATAGGTGGCACTGGTATGCATTGATGGGTGGCACTGGTGGGCATTGATAGATGGCCCTGGTAGGTGGCATTGGTGGGCACTAATAGACGGCACTGATTTGCACTTGTAGGTGGCACTGGTGGGCACAGATGAGGCAGCAGTGGCTCTCTCTGTTTAGGACCGATGCCCCTCCCCCAGCGCGAGGGAAAAAAAAGCCAGTTACCGGCTCGTTTACATCACATGATCAGTTGTCATTGGCTGGGACCAGTGAGTTTAGTCCACGCCGGATATGCCTTTTCGGGGTTTTTTCTGCCCACTTTTTTTTTAAAACAGAAAGAAAAGTTCACAGCAAACAAATAGCCGCCCTCGCAGGGGGTTTCCACCATGAATATGAACGTAACAATATTTAGACCCCTGGGTCTCTTTGGCAGCCCTGCTGCTCTGTCTCCCAGACTCGAGCCTCTGTCTGTTCTGTCCCAGACAGCACCATGCAGACATGCCCACTTCTCTCTGCTCTCTTGCAATGACATTGATTGAGTTGGAGTTGGATGGAGTTCTGATTATCCTAAGAACCCAGCACACACCTGCACCATTGTGTATCTGCTGCCTTATAAACCTGGCCCAGATTGCCTTTTAACACCGTGATAGGGTCCTGCACTATCACAAAGCACAATATAACTATCAGTCTGAAAGTAACAACATATAAATCACCAAATGAGAAATTTGTACCTCTTAGATAAGTTACCACTGCCACCAATTAACATTTCAGGTAACTGTTAAAATAATTTCCAATTTTTCTATATTAAAAGTCTTGCGATCAATAAGCATAAAATCAATATGCATAAATAAATATATACATATTTACATGAAAAGTGAAATATGTATATATAGCAAATTCTGCTCTCAAACAAAGAATGGCTTTACAACAAAAGAAAAACTCACATCATGAACATGCCATCACCGGGGAAAATAACCTTAGTAAGACTCACACCACCACACCAGACATCAAACCTGCAAGGTCAAGAAACAAAACCACCCCCATTATCCTTGCAGCCCTTCTTTAAAAAGAAGATATTAACCAACAAAAACTAAGGGAGTGAAAGAAAGCATAGGAAAAGAGCTCCTCACACAGAGATGGACAGTTCACCAAAGGCAGGTCAGATATTCCTCCACGCCGTTATCCAGACTTGAGGTTCCCTGCCCTTCTTAAGACCCCAAATCTTCCCAACCTCACCCAGAATATCATGCACCACCACCTCGACAGGGAGGACTTTCTTCCGCAGGGTAATCTGGCACCATGCATTTAAAGGGGAGGTAAAGGAAAACTATATTAACTAGAAAAAGTGTATCCAATTCAAAATCCCAGCGAGTCGGGAATGCCTCGTACACCCACTCCGCATAACTCATGCGATAGAGAAAGGGGATTCCTAGAGCTCTCCCCACCCTTTATACACCTCTATGTTAATGGGACACTGGAGCAAAAAGTGGTCCATGGACTCCACTTTACCAACACACTCTGCTCTAGGACAATCCAGATCATCCACAGGACAATGCCAGCAAGTACTTTCTCCATCCAGCAGCCTTGCATCACTCCAAAGCCTCATGGACAGCTAAAACTGCTGAAAAGGTAGTTCTACCTTAGACCAAGCACTGCTGATGATTATTGGACAACAAAAAGCCTGCTACTGAGGGCAAGCACCAAAAAAGAATCTTCGTCAAGATCTTTCTATAAACATTGAAAAGACTGATAGGGCACCAGTTCTCAATCATTGGGGGGTCTTTACCTTTTGACAGAAGAATTTACAGCAGATTGCTTCATGGAGGGAGGGAGCGAACCCTCTTCTAGACAGCTGTTATAAACCTCTGCTAAAAAGGGAGCCAGAATGGACTTAAAACACTTACAAAATTCAGCTGTCAACCCATCTGGCCCAGGCGATTTTTTGGTAGCCAGCTTCACTATAGCACAAACTACCTCATCCGCTGAAATTGGTTCTGTCAAATCCATCAAAGGTAATGTACCATTTCCCAATCCTGGAGTAGAATCCAGAAAGCTTTCCATCCTGTCCCGATTAAGGTCCTTTCTTCCCAGAAGGTCTGCGTAATATGACCTGAAGATCTCCAGGATCCCTGATCTGGACTTTACCAGGAAACCCGTACTATCCCTCAAGCCTATGACCATTCCAACTGCTATGCCTTGCTTACAGTTCTGTTAAGGATCAGGCGAGGGATATTTCCCATAATCTCTCTCCAGAACCCTGCCGGTCGTATTGACACTTCCTAAAATGAAGTTTCACCTCAGAGATCTTCCCTGGATCTCCTCCATACGAGACAAGACGATCATGCTTCCTCTGAAAATGCTGGTAGGCAATATACATAACAAGCTGCTTCTTCTTTCTTATGGCCTTGAAAAGTCCAATTGTCCCATTGTTTCACAAGCTCCCACCACTCTGACTTACTGCTGCAAAAGTTTAGAATAGAAACCTGTGCCTGAAAAAAATCCTCAAAGGATTGTCTTACCTCTCGATCTTCCAGGAGAGCCAAATTCAGTTTCCAGGTACCTCTTCCCCTAGGTGGAGTGTCTGAGGCATTCAGTCACAGACAGCATACAGTGGTCTGAAAACTCCACCGCCCTCAACTCAGAAGCCAAGAAAGCGGAGTTCTCCTTTTTAAAAAAAACCTATCTATCCTACCCAGACTATTCCCTCTCTGAAATGTGAATGCCATGCTGCCACGGCAGTGCTTAATGTGCACATCTACCAGGACTGCTTGTCTAACCATATCTCTAACAAAAACGTTATCGTAACCCAGCCTGTCTATGGAGCCTCTCCTGTGTTCAAGCCTAATTATGGTGTTAAAGTCCCCTCCAAAGATAACCTGCTGGGATGTAAAAAGGAAGGGCTTGATCTTTGTGAGGAGGCATTTCCTGTCCCATTTTGACTGCGGTCCATAGATATTGATCAGGCGCAGGTCTTGCTCTCTAACAGAGACGATTAAGACCATGCATCTTCCTATTTCTACCTCAATTACCCGCCGGCACGTTACCATATCAGTTTTAAAAAGCACCGCAACTCCACTGCAAGGCTCAGCCGCAAGAGACCAAAAGGAGGGACCGCATCCCCACTACCTTTTTGCTAGATGGACATCGGCCAAAGTATTGAGCCAGGTCTCTTGCAAAAATAAAATCTCAGCATCAAACTTACTGAGCAAAAATAAGGCAAAACCACAAGCTCTTGCAGATTTAATGCTGGCGACATTAACGGTCGCCACTTTTATCGAAGCAGGAACTGCCATCAAGATGATTGGGTAAGTCGTTTCTTAACCTCTACCACACTCTCATTACCCGAAAGAGCTCTCTTCAGATTATGTGACTTCCTCTCATCCATAGATGATAAAGAAATAGACAAATCCGATACCAACTCCTCCCCTGATAAAACAGAAAATGTGTTGCCAAGAGGAACCCCTCCTGGGTCCGACTGTGAGGAAGAAATGACCACTTTATTGGTCTTCCACTTCTTCTTTTTCTTCCTCCTAATCCTCTCCCACCCCTCATCATCTGAATCCTCCAGAGAGGAGGGTGAGACATGGGACATGGACATGCCTTCCTCAACCCCATCGACCCCACCACCATCCAGCACCCCGGAACGCTCTTGGCCATGTTTGTGCTTTCGAGGAAAAGGGATTGGAGGTGGAGTAGGCCGAGAGGGAAGATCCGCTAAACCTGCCCTACCGCTAGTCTGGAGGATCTACACACAGTATATGTAGGAAGAACCACAGGAGGGACAGACTCAGAGACCACATCATCAGGGAGGGGCATTAAGAGTTTCCTCCCTAGCTTCAGCTGCTTCACCCTTTTTATCAAGCCTCTGCAGCTCAGTCTCCAATCCTGGCAACTTATGTAGTGCCTCTGGGCACTGGCTTTATGGATGACCCAGCTGCTGGCACAAATTGCACCGAATCTGGGTGCATTCTCTGGCAAAACAGCCTAAATCCTGCCACAGTGGACACTTCTTGATGGTGCAGGATGATGCAAACTGGCCTTTTTCACCACATTTATTACAAGCCTTTTGCTGACCTTGGTAGAAAATGGTCAGCCTATCCCTTCCCAGAAAGGCTAAGAAGAGCAGGTGTTGAACTACATTGCCCAGCACCCTCAATTTTAGTGACACTGTCCAGGCCCCTTTCCATATCCCATGCTCAATAAGGACCTTCTGCAGTGGAGTGAGGACCTCCCCATATTGGCGTAGCCATACTACTAAATCAGCCTCTGGTATGGATTCGTTACGCACAAAGATTGTGACCGATTTTATCAAAGGCTGCCTTGAAATAACCTTTGGCACCAAACCACTCCACTGCTGAAGGCCCTTGCACCTCCTATATCTCTCCCAAAAGAGATCCAAACCCTCAGGCTCACAAAAGACAAATCAAATTCATAACTTCCCAATTAAAGCAAAAATATCACAGGCTTTAAACCCCATTTTTAAAACCAGCTCAGCCACTCTCCCCCTTACTGGTGGTATTCCCTCCCCCTCCAACCTCAGCTGAACCACATTCCTCCTATGCACCCACTAACCAGCCCCCCACCAAACCTCCCTGAATTGTGATTATCATAAGTAACAAAATTCCTACCACCCACCGTGGTGCGACTCCCCAAAACTGAAGCATAGCTCCCTATATTCCTCGCAGCAGAAGATCCATCTGTTTTTTTTTTTTTTTAACCATCTGACACAACTCTGGCAGATAATGATTGTACAGATTTGGGATTAGTCTGTAAAACTAATGAATCCTTCCTTTGCTGGACAAGGGAGAAATTTCATTTTTATTTTTCCCAGCAATACTAACCCCTTCACCACCACTCACCACCACCACATTCATTGCTTTATCATTATTGTCATTCTTACTACTTACTGGCATATTTATAATTCTTGTTGTCTTCACAGCAGTGTCCATAGTTGCTGCTGCACTGGTAAAAGCTTCAGGCTGTCATCTTTTCCTCCACTAGGACAGGACTGTTCTAACACAGCAAGAGGTGAAAAATTACAGGAGACTTCCATGGCTGCTTCCATTCCAAATGGTGCCCCATGCTGATCCCCTCCCCCACCAGCAATCAGCTGCTCAATCAGCACTGGAACACTGGGAAACTCAGGTGAAGCAGACTCTTTGGAGCTGGCAGCCATTTTGCTTATAGAGGGACTACTGGTCTCAGCAGGAGCAGCAAAATCCATGCCTGAGGTGTTTAATGCAGGTCCATCCACATTGCTCTGATGGTCTGGAGAAACCTCTGTCAGGGATTTTCCCTGTATGTCTGCAGAGAGTTTCTCCACAGCAGGAACTCCAACAGGCAGCTGTTTACAGAGCTCCTCTTTCTGCTTCTCACCTGGGACACCATCCACCACAGCCGGTGGGGCAGACATGTTGGAAGGCAGCTTGGTGTACTGGGATTACTCCGACAGTACTGGCTTTGCTGGCTTGTATCTCCTCTGCTCATCCTCAGGGACTTCTGATGGATTATCAGAAAGGGTAAACTTGTCCACTCTCAGGGGTGACTCCATCTGCTGGATGAAAGTCAGGGTTCCATGCTCACTCTCAACCCCCTGGCTGGTTGCCGCTGGCGATTCCCAGGTCTGACATGGGGGGAGAGGTGGAGACGCAGATAGAGCTGGGTCATCCAGTACATGAGGCTGCTGATCCACAGAGCTTGCTGATGTCTGGCTGTCAAATTTCCTCTCATTATCAAACTTTTCTTTAAATGCTCCACTTCTGGCTTTTAACTTCTCCAATAATAAAATTTGCTTCTTTACTTTTTCCTCCAATTCCTGTAACTCAGGCTTCATGGCTGTATAATTTTTACTCCAGGCCTGGCAGTATTTGGCTCTGAAGGATTTGTGTTCAGCCTTCAAAACTTTAATTTTTCTTCAGCTCTGCCAGTCGCCCTAAAACGATCGATAATCTTCTGGCTGAAGACATCCGCATCCTCTTCAGGGCCTGGACCCACAGTCAGGTCCTCCACCTCCTCCTCGCTAGGCCCTGTGTTATCTGGGGGATCCCTCCCAGGGCCTCCCCCAGGATCAGGCATTTTTCCTGGACCAAGCTAGCAGGCAAGGCCCCGGCTTCCCACTGACCACTAATGTAAGGGACATTCTTCCCACTGACCACCAATGTAAGGGGCATTTTTCTACTCTGACCACCAATGTAAGGAGCATTCTTCCCACTGACCACCAATGTAAGGAGCATTCTTCCCACTGATTACCATTGTAAGGAGCATTCTTCCCACTGACCACCAATATAAGGGACATTCTTCCCACTGATCACCAATGTAAGGAGCATTCTTCTCACTGACCACCAATGTAAGGAGCATTCTTCCCACTGACCACCAGTATAAGGGGCATTCTACCAACTGACCACCAATGTAAGGAGCATTCTTCCCACTGACCACCAATGTAAGGAGTATTCTTCTACGTGACTACCAGTGTGCTAGGACCCTTCATTGACCACCAGTTTCAGAGCCCATTTGACCACTGGCCACTAATACAAGCACTACAATTGCCACTGTCTGCCTTTTTCCTGGCCATATAGAGAAGCCCAGGGTATCAAATAAATGACATACACAACATTTCTTATTATCCTATTTATTTTATTATCTTCAACTTACGGTTCACAATCATGTTATGTGAATTGTAGATAAAAAGCATTTCTAGCAGAGGTTCCCTGGGATCTGAAATTTGTTTCAAGGGTTGAGTAAGGCTTGTCAGCTACTTCCACTTTGAACATGTTCCAGGCACAATTTGAAAGAATAAGCCACGGCTCTATCCTTGTAATATGGCGAGTCTGTAACAAATAATCCTGCAGGTACAGTTTTGGGTTTCCAGATCAGACAATTGGTCCTTTGAGAGTTCTACTTTTACCTCAGTTTAGAGACAGGAACAAAACTATAGAGGAAATAAGTCAAGGAAGTCTGATCCTTAGTTCTTTCCTTTATAGCTGAGAACAATTGAAGATATTAACACTTATCTGATATGGATTATTCCCAAATGGCGGTGAGAGTGCCAACCATTTTCTGTAGCCTTGTCCTTGGAATTCCTAACATTGATCAAAGTGTCATTGAGCAAAGGATTATTAATGAACAGAATGTCAGCTGTTCCAATCAAACATCCCAATATGCCAGCCACATATTACGTAACTCTCTTTTGTCTTTGTTGCAGATATAATTTTCGTGGGTTCCGATGGCTACAAGCCATGATATTCGCTATCGAGGAGATCAACAACTCGACCACCATGCTGCCGAACATCACTCTGGGCTACAGAATTTTCGACACTTGCAACACGGTCTCCAAGGCCCTGGAGGCCACCCTCAGCTTTGTGGCCCAGAACAAGATTGACTCGCTAAACCTGGATGATTTCTGTAACTGTTCAGAGCACATGCCCTCCACCATCGCCGTGGTTGGAGCTACGGGCTCCGGAATATCTACCGCAGTGGCCAACCTGCTGGGGCTTTTCCATATACCTCAGGTGAAAGGAGAGTGACTGTAGACGTTGGCTCCCTAAAGGATCTCATAGGCTTAACATGAAGATTAGATGTTTACTATTGATCCAACTGTGATCCTTTGTATAGGGATAAAGTATTTGTAAACTTTTGTTTTAAATTTTGAGGTAGACTAATAAAAAACTGGAAGCTGATTGGTAACCAAGCACAGCTGCACCAGATTTTCCACTCTCCAATTTTAGTAAACACCATTGAGGCTATTGGTAGTCCAGGGCTGTTGAGATTCATGTACAGTATGTCTATGTATGTTAATCATCACACAGAGCTCAGTTCATTTTCAAAGCTGACTTGGCATTTCAATAAAGGTATTACATATGTGCCCCATTATAAAATAGAGAGCACCTCATTGCCTATGCATCAATTGTGCTATAGCACAACAAGGGGGTGGAGATGCCTGAGCTCAACAGTAGTAATTAGGGATCGACGGATTATCGGCAAAGTCGATATATTGAGGGCCGATATGCACTTTCCCCGATATATCAGAATCGGCCACCGAGGTGGCTGATATTGCCAATATTTAGGAAAGTGCTTGTACCGGAGTGATGCCTGCAGCTAGAGGCATCACCCCGGTCCTGGCGTCCATAGCTGACGGTCGGCTGTCTTGTAATGACAACCGATGCGGCTGAGAAGCCGCTCGGCTGTCATTACAAGGAGCGGAAGCGGCCACCCCCCCTCCCGCAGCGTTCCGCGGATCGCCTGGGTCTCCCGTCCCACCGGGAGACCCGGGCAACCAGCCTGCACGGCCGCCGAAGACCCAATCAAAGCCGCATTCGGCTCTGATTGGGTCTCCATGTAAAAACCCGGAAGTGATGTCATGACATCACTTCCGGGTACTCGGCGCCAGATTAAAAAAAATTACAGCATTCAAAACAGCCAAACTTGGCATTTTGAATGCTTTTAAGTGCAGAGGAGGGGTTTTGGGTCTTTTAGACCCCCAGATCCCTCCACATCAGTACCTGTCAAGTGCTAAAAATAAAAAAAAACATTTTTTTTTAAATTTACGAAAATATTGGCCAATATCGTCCGATACCGATATTCAATGGCCAAAATATCGGTATCAGTATCGACAACGAAAAACCAATATCGGTCGATCACTAGTAGTAATGTCCACAAATCGGGCTTCTGGCAGGGGAGGAGCTGACAGGTAGTAATAGAAGAAGTGAAGAAGGGATTTTCTGATCAACCTCTTACATTTATTTTGAAAAGCAAAGAAAGGTATTCCTACATGCATGTATAGACCTTTATTTCATTTTGCACTGATCGTGAGACTTCTTCTTTGGCCACATGAAGACTGCAATCAAAAACCACAAATCTATCTTTGCCATTAGTTTTAAACATAAAACTTTGTATCAAGGTTCGTGATTGAAACCCCATGTCAGGTTATGTTTTGCCGTCTGTGTCCCATTTAAGAGGATGACCTTATAACCTTTACTTTCTGTTTAGGAAAGTGAGAGGAAATCGCTCTAGTGGGAAGGAAATCCCTCTTAAACTGAAATGGTTTTTCCAAATGAAAGATTTCCCCGCTATTCATGTTCTGGTACACCAAATTTTTATTTCCCATCACTGTGTCCCAGTGACAAAGGTCACCAATAGAGATGAGCTGACAGTGGACCAAACTTTGGCTGTTCAGGCATTTGCAGAAATGCTTGAACTTTAGCCCATTTGGCCTCCAGTTTTTTGAGAGCCAGAAATCATATATTGAAGCAGCCTCAGCCCAGGCTCCATCCCCATGATTAAGCCCCATGGCTGGGGCGAAACACGTTGGGCGGTGGCTCTGGATGGGGCCTGCACTAAGGCTTTTTTTCACTTTTCATACACAGGTTTTTTAGTGATGTGTGGCTAAGTACTTTCCTTTTTAGTGACGATGGGAAGCCATAGAAACACTGCTTCTATATATGATTTCTGGCTCTCGACAAACAGGAGGGCCAAACAGGCTAAAGTTTAGGCATTTGTCCATGCTTTTGAACAGCCAAAGTTCAGTCCAAACCATCTGCTCATCCCTACTGGTGACCTTTGTCACTGGGACAAAAAGTGGTGGGAAACCAAAATTTTGAGTTCTGACCAGAACAGGGATAGAGGGGAAATTTTCAATGGGACTCTGATGGTCTGGAGACACCTCTGTCAGGGATTTTCCCTGTATGTCTGCAGAGAGTTTCTCCACAGCAGGAACTCCAACGGGCAGCTGTTTACAGAGCTCCTCTTTCTGCTTCTCACCTGGGACACCATCCACCACAGCCGGTGGGGCAGACATTTTGGAAGGCAGCTTGGTGTACTGGGATTACTCCGACAGTACTGGCTTTGCTGGCTTGTATCTCCTCTGCTCATCCTCAGGGACTTCTGATGGATTATCAGAAAGGGTAAACTTGTCCACTCTCAGGGGTGACTCCATCTGCTGGATGAAAGTCAGGGTTCCATGCTCACTCTCAACCCCCTGGCTGGTTGCCGCTGGCAACCAGCCATTAGGGGATAGTATAGTTCTCTTATACATTAGTGGTAAGTGTAGCACTCCTATACATTAATGGTCAGTGTATTGACCCAATACATTGGTATTTAATGTTGTGCCATCATACACCCCATACGTTAGTGGCCAGTGTAGTGTATCCATACATTGGTGGTCAGTGTAATGACCCCATACACTAGTAATCAGTGTAGTTATACCATACCCTGGGGGACCAAGGAAAACATGCTCCTTAAAATTGTGAAAAGTGGGAAGAACACCCACTTTACAAGTAGATAACATGTCAGTGCTTACTTACAAGTTAAACCAAAAAGGAAGACCCTATGGTCCCATGCCACTGGCTCTGTGGCATTGGTGTCAGAACAATGCCGACACCAACAGGCGAGAGATATTCCCAAAACTGATAACTGCTCAAGGAAGCCCTTGTAACTTCTTGGGGGAACTCAAGGGTTTGACACCACCATGGTTGAGAAAGGCTGGTCTAAAACAGTAGTGTGAGGTATGTGTCTATGTTGAGGTAGTAATGTCAGTCTTTGATCTTGCAGGTCAGTTACGCGTCCTCCAGTCGCCTTCTCAGTAACAAGAACCAGTATAAATCTTTTTTGCGCACAATGCCCAACGATGAGCACCAAGCCACCGCCATGGCAGACATCATTGAGTACTTCCAGTGGAACTGGGTAGGAACTATTGCCGCAGATGATGACTACGGTAGGCCAGGAATTGAGAAGTTCCGAGAAGAGGCTGAAGAGCGAGATATCTGCATCGACTTCAGTGAGCTCATCTCGCAGTATACGCCGATAGAGGAGATTGAGAAAGTAGTGGACGTCATTCAAAACTCAACAGCCAAAGTCATCGTTGTCTTCTCCAGTGGGCCAGACCTTGAGCCACTTATAAAAGAAATAGTCAGGCGTAATATCACGGGACGCATCTGGCTTGCTAGTGAAGCCTGGGCCAGCTCATCATTGATCGCTATTCCCGAATACTTCCATGTTATTGGGGGAACCATTGGATTTGCACTGAGGGCTGGGCAAATTCCAGGATTTCGGGAATTCCTCCAGAAAGTTCACCCCAAAATGTCTAACAGCAATGGTTTTCTCAAGGAATTCTGGGAAGAGACCTTTAACTGCCGCATGTCTGGTGGGCCTAAGAAAAACGAGGAACACGCCAACATTACTGCGTGCACCGGCCTAGAGAACATCACCAGTGTGGAGACACCCTATCTGGATTATACTCATTTGCGGATATCGTACAATGTATATTTAGCAGTATATTCAATTGCCCACGCCCTGCAGGACATATACACATGTACACCTGGGAAAGGACTCTTCGCCAATGGATCATGCGCGGATATAAAGAAGGTGGAAGCCTGGCAGGTAAGCCCTTTGCCCTTCCTGATTTTACTATAGTTATAATTTATTGCTTTAACTCCAGGCAAACAACTAAATGCACTGATGAAATACACATAATGGAAGCTGTCTTGTATGTTGATACACTTGACCACACAAAAGCACTATGTGGACATTTAACACCTGACAAAAATGTGAAAAGCACTGAAACATGTTGAGTTATAGGGGCAAGCAGTGGCGGCCCATCCATTAGGGGTTCAGGGGAGCCGCCCCCTTATCCATGCATCCGGCCCTCTAATCTACATGCAGGGCGCCGGATGCATGGATTCCAATGGGGGATTTTTTTTTTTTAAGCACATGATTAGAGCCAGAGGCTCTAATAGGCTTCAAAAAAGGGTGGGCTCGGGGTGCTGAGCCCACCCAGTTGTGTGACAATAGCGAATGAATATTCACCATTGTCACACGGATTCTCCTCCTGGCCAATCAGAAAGCGGGTCCTGAGACCCGTTTTCCGATTGGCCGAAAGGAGAAGCCATCCTATTGGCGAAGAAGGAGGAGGAGGAGGGAGGAGATGCAGGGGAAGCCCGACCAACGAAGGGGGACACAGAGGAGACTGAGGGGGAAGCCGCCACCGCCTCCACATGTCAGTCCAGGGGCAGCACAGGGTGAGTGAGCCGGCGACTGGGGGGTGGGGGTATGGTGTGCAGTGCGGGCTGAAGCTGGTGTGGTCTGTGGTCAGGTCCCTCTGCCGCCCCCCGACCCATGGAGCACCAGCCGCCACTGGGGGCAAGGAGGAATTTTTGGTTAGGAGGTGATACCAAGGAGGAAAGTTGTTGTTTTTTTTAGAAAAATAAACAAAAAGAATATTAAAAAAAAAAAAAACCAATGAGATCTCCCAGAAAAAGAAATAGGAATATAAAGAGGAAAAATAAATGAACCTATAGGAAATGTTAACGGAAAATAAAAAGGAGACATTAAGAGAGTGAAAAGCTATAGTAGGTTCTAGAAAAAAAAAAAAACTACTAAGTGGAATTTCAGGAATTATATTTTTTTCAAAAAACAAACAAGAGAGGGGAGGCGGAACTTTGTAGGTGTTGATTGAACTCCCCCGCTAGGTACTACTGAAATCACAGCTATATATGTAAAACCCATGGTAACCAATTTGAAGCCCCTATGTAAACACCCCCGAAGAAGCCACCAGGCGCAACGCATCGGAAGGAGTTCTGTCCCCTGAATCATTGGCTATTCGGCTGTCCTAGCTGATGTTTATTGGGGCCGTACCCCCAATTCCTCTTTTTTGGGAGGGCTGTGTGATGGATTATATTCGATTCAATGTGATTTAATGTCATATTTTGTCCTTATATTCTATGTTATGTCTCCATTGATTGGAGCTTTTTAATTTTTATCCAATAAAGAAATATTTTTTTATATATATATATATATATATATATATATATATAGCTGTGATTTCAGTAGTACCTTGCGGGGGAGTTCAACACCTATAAAGTCCCGCGTCCCCCTTTTTTTTTTTTTTTTTCTAGAACCTACTATAGCTTTTCGCACTTTTAATATCTCCTTTTTCTTTTCCCTTAACATTTCCCATAGGTTCATTTCCTTTTTCTCTTTATATTCCTTTTTTTTTCTGGGAGATCTCCCTGGGTTCTTTTTTTTTCTAATATTCTTTACTGGATAAAAAATTAAAAAGCTCCAATCAATGGAGAAAAAACATAGATTATAAAAACAATATATGACATTAAATCACATTGAATCAAAAATAACTATTCACACAGCCCCCCCCCCTAAAAAGGGGAACTTGGGGATACCGCCCCAATAAACATCAGCTAGGACAGCCGAATAGCCAATGATTCAGGGAACGGAACTCCTCCCGACGTGTTTCGCCTTGTGGCTTCTTCAGGTGTGTTTACATAGGGGGCTTCAAATGGGTTACTATGGGTTTTATATATATATAGTTGTGATTTCATTAGTACCTGGCGGGGGAGTTCAACATATATAAAGTCCCGCTTCCCCTCTCTCGTTTTTTTTTTTGAAAAAAATATAATTACTGACTTTGTAGGTTTTTTTTTTTCTAGAACCTTCCCCTATCTTGTTTGTTTTTTGACATTTCTTCTGGGATGTGGCATTGATAGGATTGGCCCTGGCATTTTTTCTTTAATTATATTTTTTTCTTTGCAAATTTATATTGTTCCAGCTTGACTTGACTTGATAGAGTCAATAATTCTCAACTGCACCCCCCATGCATCTAGAAGTAGCCCAATACATTTAATAGCCTGCCTTAAAATGCGATGTGCAAGGACGTGCAAAAAGAGTGCACACGCTCGGACACATCTCATGCCATGAATGAGTCTTCAATGTTCTTAGTCTTTTCTGGCACCTCTAAAGTCTCAAGTATATTTAATATTGATTATCCTGATGATAACGAGGGATGTGATGGCCTATCAATCCAATTAAGTGTTGTTTGATCATAAATCTCGAAAACGTAGGAATATTGGAAAGAGCTTACTAGGTATAGAAGGTTCTAGAAAGAAGACAAGTTACAAAAAGGGAATTTGGTATCTCCTCCTAAATAAGTGATGTCAAGTACATAAGAAAATAAAAAACACACAATATAAAATTGGTGAAATATTTTTATTTGCTACCATATATGAAAATATTTAAAATAAAAATACCTTATTAACCACTTCTGGACCGGAAGATTTTCCCCCCTTAACCACTTCAATTCCGGGACACTTTCACCCCCTTCCTGCCCAGACCAATTTTCAGCTTTCAGTACTGTCACACTTTGAATGACAATTGCGCGGTCATGCAACACTGTACCCATATGACATTTTTATAATTTCTTTCACACAAATAGAGCTTTCTTTTGGGGGTTATTTAACCACTTGCTGTCTGCTCGTTATCGTCCAGCGACGTAGACCTACGTCGCTGGACTCCTCCCCTTGTGGGCGGCGCGCGCGCCGCCAGAGGCTCGCTCCCGCTGTATTCAGTCACAGCGGGAGTCGGGCCAGGGAAGGAGCAGGGGCAATCGCCGCTGCTCTTCCCCGATCGTCGGGGAATCGAGTGTGGAGATCCGCCCGCTTGTGTAAACAGAGCGGGCGGATCTCCTAAGTGACAGGCAGTGACAGATTGCAGGGTTCAGCATAGCTGAACATCCGCTTTGTGCCTGTGTCACTCAGTCACCTCCCCCCACACACGTCAGTAAGCACCAGGCATACATTAACCCCTCCCTCTCCAATAAAATTAACCCCTTCCCTGCCAGTGTCATTTTTACAGTAACAGTGAATATTTATAGCACTGATTAATGTAGTAATGTCACTGGTACCCCCAAAAGTGTCAAAAATGTCAGTCAAGGGTTCGATCTGTCCGTCGCAATGTCGCAGTCCCGCAAAAAAAATCGCAGATCGCCGCCATTACTCGTTAAAAATAAAAACACCAAAAATGACAGAAATCTTTCCCTTAGTTAGTAAACGCAATAACTTTTGCGCAAACCAATCAAAATACACTTATTGCGTTTTTTTTTTTACCAAAAATATGTAGCAGAAAACAAATTTGCCAAAAATTTTAAAAAATTTTGATTTTTACATTTTTTTGGGGGGGAATTTCATATTAAAAAATGTGAAAAATATTGTTATTTTTTCAAAATTTACGCTATTTTTTTTGTTTATAGCGCAAAAAGTAAAAATCGCACAGGTGACCAAATACCACTATAAGAAAGCTCTGTTTGTGGGAAAAAAGGGAGGTAAATTTTGTTTGGGTACGGCGTCGCACGACCGCGCAATTGTCAGTTAAAGTCGCACAGTGCCGAATCGCAAAAAGTGGCCTGGACGTAAGACAGCAAAATCCTCCGGTGGTAAAGTGGTTAATCACTGCTGGTTTTTTGTTATTTCTTACAAAAAAAAAAGAAAAAAGACAGAAAAATTTGAATGAAAAAAAGTTTTTCTTATTTTCTGTGAGTACATTTTGAAAATAAATAATTTTTCTCCTTCACTGATGTGCGCTGATGAGGTGGCACTTATGGGCACTGATGAGGTGGCACTGATGAGGAGGTACTAATATCCTGCACTGATAGGTGGCACTGATAGGCGGCACTGATGGGCACTGAGAGGTGGCACTGATGGGTGGCACTGATGGGCACTGAAGTGCGGCACTGATGGGCACTGAGAGGTGGCACTGATGAGGAGGTACTAATATCCTGCACTGCTAGGTGGCACTGATGGGTGGCACTGATGGATACTGATGGGCAGCACAGATGAGCAGGCACAGATGGGCACTGACTGGCAGCACTATGGGCACTGATTGTGGGCACTGATGGTGGGCACTGATGGTGGGCACTGATTGGTGCTTTTTTCACTTTTCTGTGATCAGGGCATTGATGATCAGTGCCCTGATTACCTGTCCTGGTCTCCCCTGTGAGGAGGAGCCACTGATCGGCTGTCCTCGCCACACACTTTGACAGTATGAGGCAAGGAGAGCCGATAAATGGCACTTCCTCATTTACATGTGACCGGCTGTGATTGGACACAGCCGATCACATGGGTAAAGAGCCAAGTCATTGACTCTTTACCAAGATCGGGGTCGCGCCGTATCCTAGCAACACGGCGCGGCCACGATCACTGCACTAAGCGCGCAAGAGAGGCCATTCTGGTGCGCCGTCACATGGCACCCCAGAACAATAGCTGGACCGCTCCACCGTCATTTGACGGTGGGCGGGTAGTAAGCGGTTAATGACCAGGCCATTTTTTGTAATACGGCACTGCGTTATTTTAATGGACAATTGCGCGGTCGTCCGACCCTGTACCCAAATAAAATTGATTTCCTTTTTTCCCACAAATGGCAATTTCTTTTGGTAGTTATTCGATCATTTGTGCAAATTTTTATTTTTGCGCTATAAACAAAAAAAAAAGCGACAATTCTGAAAAAAAAACAACAACATTTTTCATGTTTTCATATTTCATATTTTTTATTTATATAACATTCCCAATAAAAAATGTAAAAATCTAATTTTTTCATCCCAATAAGTGTATTTTTATTGGTTTGCACAAAAGTTATCGCGTCGGGAAGTGATCGTGGGCGCCAGGCGGAAATCGCAGCCGCCAGACCCGTGAATCAGCTCCCCCGCTGGATAATGGGGGCACATGCGCTCCCCCAGGATCGCTCCTGCGGATTGCCATACAAGTACGGCGATTTGCGCAGCCAATCAAGCCTGCCGCAGTATATCTGCCGTGGGTGGTTAAATCATTTTTTAAAATTTTTATATTACATTTATTATTTATATTAATAAATATTTATATTTATTAAAAATATTGTATTATTTTTATTATAACGAGACATGCAAGGATAAGCAATGCTTTGGCACATCTCATGGCATGCATGAGCCCTCAATGTTCTTAGTCTTTGATGGCACCTTAAGTAAGTCCCAAGTATATTTAATATCGATTATCCTGATTCCTGATGATAAGAATTTGATGCCTTTGATGGCCTATCAATCCAGTTAAATGTTGTTTGGTCGTAGATCTAGAAAAGTAGGAATATTGGAGAGAGATAGTAAAGGTATAGAAGGTTCTAGAAAGCAGAAAAGTGACCAAAACCGGAATTTGACTCCTGCTAAATAAAGGTGATGTTGTACACAAAAGAAAATAAAAAAATGCACATAATATAAAATTGCTGAAATATTTTTATGTAATAGATAAAATTATTTAAAATAAAATATTTATTAAAATAATTACATTTTTTAAATATTTATATTAAAATATATTATTATTATTATTATTGAATTACTTTTACTTTTAATAAAATATGTATATTAAAATATATAATTATTATTATTATCGTTGTTGTTGCTGTTATTATTATAAAATTAAAGTAAATACATATATTTAAAATAATTTTTTTTTAAATATTTATTTAAATATTTATCTTTAGGTGTTAAAAAAAATAAAATATTATAATTATTATTATTGTTGTTATTATATTTATTAGTATTATTAAAAATTAAAGTAAATATATTTAGTTAATAAATAAAGGCTAGGATTTGAATAGACATGCAAATTAATAATGTCTGTCAAATCCACTATGCCTGATTGGAATGGCAATAAAAAAAAAAAAAAAAAAAAAAGCATTTGATGCTTGGATCTGTCTATACCATAAAAAATATATATATATATATATATCTATTGTTTACGGATTACCTGTCACCGATGAGCGGGGGTCACCTTTACACGGCAGCTGTCACGTCTCCTCCAGAACCTTTGTAGTGTAATTATCTGTGGAATTAATTAGACATGCAGCAGACCCGATGTCTTCCTGTGTCCGAGGGACATGATGTCATTAATCCTTTTCCTGGGTCCCGTGGCGGATACAGAAGTCTTTTAATTAAAGAACACAGAAGATGCAGAACAGGGAGCAGACGGGGGGTCCAAAAGATAGGGCCACCCATTGGATTTAATTTGTAGCATTTTTGTTCTTCTCTTCATTTATGATGCATGCCAGTGGGCCCACAGTGTGGTAATTTCATGGAAGCTATAATACTCAAAAAAATAAATAGTTTTGCGCCAAAAGGCAACATTAACCAATTAATAAATCAAACAGTGAGGACCATGTAACAACGGTGTCTTTATAAAATTCTTCTTCTATAAATAATTCCATCATGCAGTGCAGATAAATACAAAGTGCTGGGTTAAAAAATGATAATGCTGGTGCTCACCTTGTGATCTGACCCCCTGTGTTACCAGTAGGTCAGATAAAGCAGTTCCCCTCTAGGGATATATAACAATGGGGATGCTGCTGGCTTCCTTCCACCTTAATCTCCCTCCACTTGGCTTCCGCAGAGCCTCGATTACACTCCTCGGAATATACAGGGAACAACATCTAGTGCTCTCTGTTGAATCTAGTTTATTGAACCATAAAAAAAAACAGGTAAAACACTCAGAAGAATGGAACTTTAGCAGTGCGAGATGGACGGGCTTTACAAACGGTTCCTTCTTGTAGAGGGACGTGACGTGACATCAGATCACAGGCTTCGCTCCCATACACGTTACGTCTAGGCGTAGACTTCGTCAGTAGGATAAAGTGCAGATAAATCAAAGTGCTGGTGTTGGGTTAAAAATGATAGTGCTAGGGCTCACTTTGTGATCTGACCCCTGTGTCACCAACGGGGCTGCTGATAGAAATCGCAGGGCAGACTACCTGACAGGCCCCCCCCCCCCCAAAAAAAAAAAGAAATATTAAAGCTATATTTTGATAAAAATACAATACAATCATTATTAGCAGACACAAATACAACATAACTCACAGAATTCCTGTTAAATCTAAAAGATGGAACTGATTTGATAAATAAATGTCTGTGTGTGGGGGAGGGGTGGGATCATGCACATGGGTGCTGTGGTCTGTGAATCAGTGGTTCATTTATGTGGCTTGAGCCACCTGGATCTGTATGAACACAGCCGCAGGTCCTAATTCGACAGGCGTGGGGATGCAGGTGTATGGCCCAAACACAGGCAGTATGCACTGGGGGGCCATTCACCTGCACACCTGTCCAAGTAGGACCTGCGGCTGTGTTCATACAGGCAGTGCATCCCCCCAGAATAACAGGTGGCTCCAGCCCACACCCCTCCTTCTCACAGCCATGGTTCATTTATGTGGGTGGCTTGAGCCACCTGGATCTGTATGAACACAGCCGCAGGTCCTAATTCGACAGGCGTGGGGATGCAGGTGTACGGCCCAAACACAGGCAGTATGCATTGGGGGGCCACTCACCTGCACACCTGTCCAAGAAGGGCCTGCGGCTGTGTTCATACAGGCAGTGCTTCCCCCTAGAATAACAGGTGGCTCCAGCCCACACCCCTCCTTCTCACAGCCAGAGTACTCGTTGGGATGAGCCCTTAATTATATTTTTCTAACCTAAAAAAAAAGATCTCTCCAGCGGTGTGCTGTCACTACTAAGAGGGATTCCATCTTCATCTGGTCTTCTTTCTGGGTTCTTGGGCTCCAGTCGTTTGGCCAAACTGCGATGATGTAACTCACACGCATGCGTGTGCATGTCATGGTCACAGCACAGCTCTTCCAATGGATGGTATGTCATCCATTGAGAGCGCAGTGCACATAGGCTGGTGCTATCACCGGCTGCTACCTTTATAAGATATTCACTGAACCTATATGTAAGCCCTAATATAGGCTTACCTGTAGATACAAGATAAAAAATTTAGTTTACTCCTGCCAGATCCGTTAGTAAATGGGTAAATAGAAGGGGCTGATACGTGGATGCAGAGGGGACTGACAGTGAAGGGGAGAAGAAGAAAAGTAGCATAGTTTAGGAAGTAGTCTGGGGCCCCTTTCATACTTGTGCGACTTGTGTAACAGTAAATTCTTCACCCCATGGGAATGCAGCTGATCAGCTGTGACTGTGTCAGGGAGACAGAATAATGGGAGAGAGATGAAAAAAAAATATACAGGCTGGGACAAGGAGTATAGGAAGAACTGCAGAGAAAGAAACAAAGTTTTAGAGAGCAGAGATAACATTAGAGCCAGGGCTGGGAGGGGAGGGGGCCCACACAGGGAGGGGGATTAGTGAGGGGACAACTGTCTCTTTCTCAACAGATAAAAGCTGACAGCAGGGAGAAGGGGGAGAAATCTGTTTTTTCAGTTGCTAGAGGAAGATTTCTGTAAATGTCGTTCCTCAGGAATCCCCCTCCCTGTGTGGGCCCCCCTGTGTGCTCGGGACCCCTACAAGAGGAACATCCCATTCCCTCTAGGGATATATTATAACAGGGATGCTGCTGGCTTCCTTCCACCTTAATTTCCCTTCACTTGGCTCCACAGAGCCTCGATGACACTCCTCGGAATATATAGGGAACAAAAAGTGACACCGTCTAGAGCTCTCTGTTGAATCTAGTTTTTTGAACTGTAAAAAAACACGTAAAAAACTCACAAGAATGGCACTTTAGCAGTGAGAGCTGGACAGGCTTTACAAATGGTTCCTTCCTGTAGATGGCCGTGACATGACATCAGTGCGCAGGCTCCGCCCCATATTCGTTTCGTCTGGGCTCAGACTTCGTCAGTAGGATAAAGTGCAGATAAATACAAAGTGATGGGTTTAAAATGATAGTGCTGGTGCTCACCTTGTGATCTGACCACTGTGTTACCAGTAGGTCAGATAAAGCAGTTCCCCCTTCTAGGGATATATAACAATGGGGATGCTGCTGACTTCCTTCCACCTTAATCTCCCTTCACTTGGCTCCACAGAGCCTTAATGACACTCCCCGGAATATATAAGGAACAAAAAAGTGACACCATCTAGTGCTCTTTGTTGAATCTAGTTTATTGAACCATAAAAAAAACAGGTAAAAAGCTCAAGAATTGGCACTTTAGCAGTGCGAGCTGGACGGGTTTTGCAAACGGTTCCTTCCTGTAGATGGCTGTGACGTGACATCAGTGTGCAGGCTCCGCCCCATATGCGTTTCGTCTGGGCTCAGACTTTTTCAGTAGGATAAAGGGCAGATAAATACAAAGTGCTGGGTTTAAAATGATAGTGCTGGTGCTCGCCTTGTGATCTGACCCCTGTGTTACCAGTAGGTCAGATAAAGCAGTTCCCCCTTCTAGGGATATATAACAATGGGGATGCTGCTGGCTTCCTTCCACCTTAATTTTCCTTCACTTGGCTCCACAGAGCCTCAATGACACTCCTCAGAATATATAAGGAACAAAAAAGTGACACCACCTAGTGCTCTCTGTTTAATCTAGTTAATTGAACCGTAAAAAACAGGTAAAAAACTTGCAAGAATGGCACTTTAGCAGTGCGAGCTGGACGGGCTTTACAAATGGTTCCTTCCTGTAGATGGCCGTGACATGACATCAGTGTGCATGCTCTGCCCCATACGCGTTTCGTCTGGGCTCAGACTTCATCAGTAGGATAAAGTGCAGATAAATACAAAGTGATAGTGCTGGTGCTCACCTTGTAATCTGACCCCTGTGTTACCAGTAGGTCAGATAAAGCAGTTTCCCCTCTAGGAATATATAACAATGGGGATTTTCGTCTTTAGGGGACGAAGTCTACGCCCAGACGTAACGCGTATGGGGGCGGAGCCTGCGCACTGACGTCACGTCACGACCATCTACAGGAAGGAACCATTTGTATACCTTTTGGCACAACACAATTTTTTTCTTTTTTTGGAGTATTATAGGTGTTAGTGTGAAGTGAAAACACAATATGAGTGTAAGCGGCCTGGAGGCGGTTTATTATCACTATTTTGTTAATTTTTCGTCATATTATTTTCATTTCATTTGATTGCACTAGATTGCGCTGATTTTACACATTTGATGGAAGATGACCCTTATTAATTTATTTATTCCATGTGACGTGGTGTGTGCAGATCTCTGTTCATGTCATCATGAAGAATGGGGCAGAGGAAGTGCAGGATTCCCATTACTGAGCATATTACAGGGAGAATGAAGGGTCCTGCCCCCTTAAAGCCCAACTCCGAGTACAGCTAGAAAAATACGTTTGAAGGTCCTACCAATGAAATCACGAGAAAAGCAAGGTCTCTGTGCTTTTCTATGGCTGGTGGGAAAGGCTGGCAGGATGCTATACATAGCTTCCTGCATTAGTACACATCTTAAGAGCCCTAAGTCCTGATGCAAGCAGTGGGTGGGCTCATGGGAGGAGTTATGCAAATATCACAATACCTTGATGGGTGGAAGTCCGTCTGGAGAAGTGGGCTTTTCTTTTGCATGTAGACAGCCCTAAATAATGCCCACATGTGATGCTGAGCCTCCATAATTGAAAGAACTGAAATCCAATCAATGAAAGGGGTGGGCCAGGGGCAGTCAGGCTGAAGACTTGCTGCAGCTTCTAATGCATACTACGAGAAGCTCACAGTGTGCAGTGAAATCAGAGTATTCCATTCCAGCCCAGGAGAGGAGCCGGTACAACTGTGCAAGACTGAAGGGAAGGCCAGAGGTCAGATTTAAAAGCTGAGTCTATGTGATGTGTCTTTATGGTGTCAGCTCTTTCATAATGATGATTAATGGTATTTTATGGTTTGGGCAACAGGTTCACTTTAAAAAATCAATTTGTAACTTTGCGGAGTTTTCAGAATCTCTGGATCAATAAAGTGTTACTTATCGCTATTGTTAGAACATCAGAGGAACAGCAGAGCCAGTTATTTCCAATAAAAGTCCCAACCTTTTCTTCTTAAAAGGAAATATGGGAATGTACAGTTTTTAGTTTTTTTTTTTTATTACCTTTATACATTATATTTTATTTATAATATATTATATTTCATTTATATTATATATTATATTATATATTATAATTCATTATTGTATTTATTTATTATTTTATTTTATTTATTTATTTATTATCTTATTTATTTATTATATATTTTTTACTTTATTTATATTATATTATATTTATTATTATTTTTTGTATTTATTTTAATACATTTATTTATATTATAATTATAAAATTTTTTATTATTATTATTATTATACAGGATTTATATAGAGCTAACAGTTTACGCAGCCCTTTACAATATAAAGGGGGACAGTACAATTACTATACAGTTCAAGATTCGGGTACAGCTGTTAGGTGGAGTTGGGGATGGGCTTCCCAGAATAAATGAGTTTTCAAGAATCGCCTAAAGGAGGACAGGGTAGGAGCTGACTGGACATACTGGGGCAGGGAGTTCCAGAGGATAGGAGAGGCTCTGGAGGAGTCCTGGAAGCGAGCATGGGAGGAGGTAACAAGGGAGCTAGAGAGCAGGAGGTCTTGGGAGGAGCGGACAGAGTTGTATAAAGTACTGGAAACCCATACTTGAGTAAAAGTACAAGTGCTCGATCAAAAAGTGACTTGAGTAGAAGTGGAAGTGCTCGATCAAAAAGTGACTTGAGTAGAAGTACTAAAATATTCAACATTTTTTGTACTTAAGTATTGCAAGTCGTTTTTTTAAAAATTTTGCTACTCAAGTACTCAAAGTAAAAGTACAAGTACTGTGTTATGTAGTTATTAAAGAAAGAAGTCAAAAGTTTGAACATCATATTGTTTTTTATTATTTCAAATGCAGCTTTTATTTATACATACAGTAGCTTTTATTTTCGTATGCACTGATAATACACATGTTTTGAGCTTCATGAAACCTGCCATTTACTGTTCTGGCAGTGGTAATTTTTATAATTGTAACGAGTAACTATGCAGCATTAAAAAAAAATATCGGAGTAGAAGTATTGAAATCATTGAAAAAATGTAGTGAAGTAAAAGTGGAAGTAGGAGAAAAAAATTCTACTCTAGGAAAGTACAGATACCGCCTTTCGGAGGTTTCTTTTTTTAGGCCACTTGCTGATCCTGCCAGAAACCCAGTGTCCTTGTAACCCAAATATCCCAAACGATGTTATCATGATTTCCAGCTATCTTCTGTGACCCACAAAAAAACTTTTTCCCTTTCAAATGGAGGAGGTGTTCGTCCGTCACTTCCTGGTCTTTGCCTAGGAGGGAGGCTCAGCGGATGGATGTCTGTGGAGCTCCCACCATCCTTACCAGGGGCCCCCATGACCGCACTGGGACCACAGGTGGGATAGCGGAGCCCAGTAAACATAGAGACAGAGCCAGGTGGACAGGAGGGGGGGGGGAGTGCAGCCAGGTGGAGGGGGGATGCAGCCAGGTGGGGGGAGGACAGAGCCAGGTGGACAGGAGAAGAAGGGTGCAGCCAGGTTGGGGGAGGACAGAGCCAGGTGGACAGGAGAGGGGGTGCAGCCAGGCGGACAGGAGAGGGGGTACAGCCAGGCGGACAGGAGAGGGGGGGTGTAGCCTGGTGGGGGGAGGAAAGAGCCAGATGGACAGGAGAGGGGGGTGCAGCCAGGTGGAGGGGGAATGCAGCCAGGTGGAAAAGAGAGGGGGGGTTGCAGCCAGGTTGAGAGGGGGATGCAGCCAGGTGGACAGGAGAGGGGTGCAGCCAGGTGGACAGGAGAGGGGGTGCAGCCAGGTAGAGGGGGGATGCAGTCAGAAGGACAGCTGTAGCCAGGTGGGGGGAGGACAGAGCCAGGTATACAGGAGAGAGGGGGGTTACAGCTAGGTGGATAGGGGGATGCAGCCAGATAGACAGAAGAGGGGAGTGCAGCCAGGTGGGGGGAGGACAGAGCTAGGTGAACAGGAGAGGGTAGGTGCAGCCAGGTGGGGGGTGGACCGAGCAAGGTGGACAAGAGAGGGGGGTGTAGCCAGGTGGAGGGGGAGTTGCAGCCAGGTGGACAGGAGAGGGGGTGGGTACAGCCAGGTGGGGGGAGAACAGAGCCAGGTGGACAGGAGAGGGGGGTTTGCAGCTACAGAAGGTGGAGGAGGGGGGGATGCAGCCAGGTGGACAGGAAAGGAGGGTGCAGCCAGGTGGGGGGAGGACAGAGCCAGGTGGATAGGAGAGGGGGGGAGTGCAGCCAGGTGGACAGGAGGGGGGGGAATGCAGCCAGGTGGGGGTGGACTGAGGGGGGTCAGGGAGAGATAGAGGGGGGTCAGGGAGAGAGAGAGAGAGAGAGGGGGGATTCAGAGAGAGGGAAATAGAGGGTCAGGGGGAGAGAGAGAGGGAGAGACAGGGAGAGAGAGGGGGGTCAGGGAGAGAGAGAGAGTCAGAGAGAGAGAGGCCGGGTCAGGGAGAGAGAGAGTCAGGGAGAGAGGGGGGGTTAGGGAGAGAGGGGGTCAGGGAGAGAGAGAGGGAGTGGGGGGTTAGGGAGAGAGAGACAGGGAGAGAGGGAGGGGGTCAGGGAGAGAGAGAGAGGGGGTGGGTCAGGGAGAGGGAGTGGGGGGTTAGGGAGAGAGAGAGAGGGGGGGCAGGATCTGGTCAGTCAAAGTGCTCACTCACATGGAATGGTCTCGGGTGCTCACTCAGCAGTTTTTCAGTGTGGCTGTCGGCTGCTTCTTTTTAATTTTCCCACCCACCTCTCCTTCACAGACGGAGCACATGGGAGGGGCTGGAGAAGGGATGTTATTGAAGCTGCAGGCAAGCTGGAGGTGGAGAGGACAGAACAGAGGGGAATGGGTCCTCTCCACCTAGGACAGTTGCACTTCTCGAGCCATCACCTGAGCACAGTGACACACAGAGCAGAGAATGGAGCGGCCATCGAAGGAGGGAAGGGGAGGAGAGGAGCAGGTGAATGGGTTTTTGGGGGGACGGGAACTAATTATTGCACCCCTCACTTCCTTCTCCCACCGTCTTGTCACTTTCGCTGGGTGCTTCCCCACCTCCTCCCTCTCAAGTGCTGTGGCTGCGGCTTAGGTGGCAGTGCGCCCTAGGCGACTGCCTAGTTCGCCTAGTGGTAGCGCCGGCCCTGTCTGTAGTCCTCTCGTTGGGTAACAATGCTGCTCCTCCATACATACATACAGTGAGTGAGCGTTGTCACCCCAGGACAGGAAGTGTGGTACTGGCAGAATCACCAGGTGAAAATAAAGATACATTTCTAAAAAAAAAAGAAAGAGCTACATCTAAGTACTGGCAAGTTAATATATTACATTTTTATTTTGGACTTTAGGTACGCTTTAACTCCTGTACCAAAAAAGCCATGTTTACAGAGCTCAATACCTAAAGCTCAGAGTACACACACGGCAGAATTTGTCTGTGAAGCGTCTCAGGCACTCCCTTGCTTCGTATCGCTCTCTACACACTTTAAATCAGAGAGAGAAAAGCACGATTGGAAGAAAACTATTGCTGTGATCTCTAGGTTAACAATTCCAGAATGCTTTTCAAAACCAGCATCATGGGTGCTCCCTGTGCTAACTGGTTGTTGTTGGAGTTGATCAGTGCACCCCAGGTCCCAAACACAGGGGTCATTTATAAAAGCCAAGTATACTGTGTGTAGAATTTTTATGATGTCTGCAGTTGCTCGGTGACTGCTCAGCGGACGGATTCACTTTTAAAGTATTCCATTTGCAACCTTGCAGAGTTTGTAGAATCTTCGGATCAATAAAGTCCTACTTACGGCTATTCTTAACTCAATAAAACAAAAACAAAAAAGTTATTCCTGGTAAAAGTCCTAACCTTCCCCTTTCATCAACGCTTTTAAAGAATGCTGAAAATGCAGTTTAGGCTGAGTGCGCAGGTGAGGTCATCGGCTGTCTGCAATCATCAACCGCGGCGCGGCGCGCAGAGAGGGGGCAGCTTGATAAAGCTGAAAGTTTCTCTTCACAGCTGCACCAGATTTTGTGCACTCCAGTTTTAGTAAATCATCTCCTATATCTTTTGGTTCCTCAAATATATATTTATACACAGTATCTCGCAAAAGTGAGTACACCCCTCACATTTTTGTAAATATTTTATTCTTATTATTATCTTTTCATGTGACAACACTGAAGAAATTACACTTTGCTACAATGTAAAGTAGTGAGTGTACAGCTTGTATAACTCTCGCTCTCTCATACTGGTCACTGAAGGTTCAACATGGCACCTCATGGCAAAGAACTCTCTAAGGATCTGAAAAAAAGAATTGTTGCTCTACATAAAGATGGCCTAGGGCTCTATAAGAAGATTGTCAAGACCCTGAAACTGAGCTGCAGCACGGTGGCCAAGACCATACAGCAGTTTAACAGGACAGGTTCCGCTCAGAAAAAGCCTTGTCATGGTCGACCAAAGAAGTTGAGTGCATGTGCTCAGCGTCAAACCCAGAGGTTGTCTTAGGAAAATAGACGCATGAGTGTTGCCAGCATTGCTGCAGAGGTTGAAGGGGTGGGGGGTCAGCCTGTCAGTGCTCAGACCATACGCCGCACACTGCATCAAATTGGTCTGCATGGCTGTCGTCCCAGAAGGAAGCCTCTTCTAAAGATGATGCACAAGAAAGCCCACAAACAGTTTGCTGAAGCCAAGCAAACTAAGATGGATTACTGGAACCATGTCCTGTGGTCTGATGAGACCAAGATAAACTTATTTGGTTCAGATGGTGCCAAGAGTGTGTGGTGGCAACCATCGGGGAGTACAAAGACAAGTGTGTCTTGCCTACAGTCAAGCATGGTGGTGGCGGTGTCATGGTCTGGGGCTGCATGAGTGCTGCTGGCACTGGGGAGCTACAGTTCGTTGAGGGAACCATGATGCCAACATGTACTGTGACATACTGAAGCAGAGCATGATCCCCTCCCTTCAGGGACTGGGCCGCAGGACAGTATTCCAACATGATAACAACCCCAAACAAGATGACCACTGCCTTGCTAAAGAGGCTGAGAGTAAAGGTGATGGACTGGCCAAGCATGTCTCCACACCTAAACCCTATTGAGCTTCTGTGGGGCATCCTCAAACAGAAGGTGGAGGAGCGCAAGGTCTCTAACATCCACCAGCTCCGTGATGTCATCATGGAGGAGTAGAAGAGGACTCCAGTGGCAACCTGTGAAGCTCTGGTGAACTCCATGCCCAAAAGGGTTAAGGCAGTGCTGGAAAATAATGGTGGCCACACAAAATATTGACACTTTGGGCCCAATTTGGACATTTTCACTTCGGGGTGTACTCACTTTTGTTGCCAGCAGTTTAGACATTAATGGCTGTGTGTTGAGTTATTTTGAGGGGACAGCAAATTTACACTGTTATACAAGCTGTACACTCACTACTTTACATTGTAGCAAAGTGTCATTTCTTCAGTGTTGTCACATGACAAGATAGAATAAAATATTTACAAAAATGTGAGGGGTGTACTCACTTTTGTGAGATGCTGTATAATGTTTGGGGGTTCTAAGTAATTTTCTAACCACAAATTGTAGATTTGTACATACCTGTATATGTTAGCACTTCTGCCTGGCAGCGCTACTGTCGTCAGTTCAAATCCCAACCATGGCACTACTTGCCCGGAGTTTGCATGTTCTCTCTGTGCCTGCGTGGGTTTCCTCCGGGTCCTCCGGTTTTCTTCTACCCTCCAAAGACATGCTGGTAGGTTAATTGGCTTCTGTCTAAATTGGTCTTAATATGTGAATGTATGAACGTGAGTTAGGGACCTTGTACTGTAAGCTTCTTGTGGGCAGGGACTGGTGTGAATGTATACAGTATGTGTAATGCGTTGGGTAAACTGATGGTGCTATATAAGTACCTGTAATAAATAATAATAATAATGATATATACACACTATATTACCAAAAGTATTGGGACGCCTGCCTTTACACACACATGAACTTTAATGGCATCCCAGTCTTAGTCCGTAGGGTTCAATATTGAGTTGGCCCACTTTTTGCAGCTATAACAGCTTCAACTCTTCTGGGAAGGCTGTCCACAAGATTTAGGAGTGTGTCTATGGGAATGTCTGACCATTCTTCCAGAAGTGCATTGTTGAGATCAGGCACTGATGTGAATGAGAAGGCCTGGCTCGCAGTTTCCACTCTAATTTATCCCAAAGTTGTTCCATCAGGTTTAGGTCAGGACTGTGCAGGCCAGTCAAGTTCCTCCACCCCAAACTCACTCATTCATTACTTTATGGACCTTGCTTTGTGCACTGGTCCAAATCATTTGGTGGAGGGGGGGGATTATGGTGTGGGGGTGTTTTTCAGGGGTTCGGAGCTCGGCCCCTTTGTTCCAGTGAAGGGAACTCTTAAGGCGTCAGCATACCAAGACATTTTGGACACTTTCATGCTCCCAACTTTGTGGGAACAGTTTGGGGACGGCCCCTTCCTGTTCCAACATCACTGAGCACCAGTGCACAAAGCAAGGTCCATAAAGACATGGATGAGCGAGTTTGGGGTGGAGGAACTTGACTGACCTGCACAGAGTCCTGACCTCAACCCCACAGAACACTTTTGAGATGAATTAGAGCGCAGACTGCGAGCCAGGCCTTCTCCTCAACATCAGTGCCTGACCTCACAAATGCGCTTCTGGAAGAATGGTCAAACATTCCCATAGACACACTCCTAAACCTTGTGGACAGTCTTCCCAGAAGAGTTGAAGCTGTTATAGCTGCAAAGGGTGGGTCGACTCAATATTGAACCTTACAGACTAAGACTGGGATGCCATTAAAGTTCATGTGAGAGCATCCTAATACTTTTGGTATAAAAAAATAGAATAGAAAAAGAAATAGAATAAAAAAAAAAAGGGATAGAATAGAAAAAAAAAGAATAAGTAAATATAAATGGGTAAAATAGAACAAAGTAATGAGTAAAATAGAACAAAATAGAATAGAAAATAATAATAAAATAGAATAGTAAATAAAGAAATAGAATAGATTAAAAAAAAATAGAATAAAATAAAATAAAATAGAAAGAAAATAACCATTTTCTGGAATTCAAATTTAAAATAGAATTAATTCAAATAAAATGGAAAAGAATAGAATAGTGAACTGAAGATCCAGCCTGCCCTGCGTGAGATGGAGTGCGCTGATGTCTGACGTCATTGCGCACACCACGATCACCTGAGGGACGTTCCCCGGAGGAGATGCTCCGCCTCCTCATACTCATCAGTTTGCACTACGGGTGGCAGTATGAGATGGGGAAATGTCGCCCGTATCGTGCCACAAACTGATGACACACAAAAAAGTACTGGAACAAAAATCGTGGGAGTCAATTTGCTGCCCCTCTCCAAGTGCTGCCTGGGTCCAATGGACCCAGCGGGACCCATGGTAGGGCCGGCCCTGTTCACAAGCGCAATCTGCTGACATATAATCAGGGTACATCAACTACAACAAACTCATAAAAAGCCAACCAACGTTAAATAACCACTAGCCAACCGACCGCAGTACATCTACTGCAGCAGGTGGGCTCTATTGCACAAAAACGTTTTAAAAAACCCCCATAAAAACCTGTACGTCATTTCACGCAATAGCCAGCGCATGCTGATTGGACAGAGAGGAAGCCAATCAGCGGGTCTAGCGAACGTAATGTCTGCTGGCCATCTGCGATCGCTCCCAAGAGAGAGAGAATGGCGGTCTGCTTATGTAAATAAGGCAGACCAGCGTTCTGTCACGGATGAACAAAGCGATCTTGTGTTCCTGCTATTCAGGAGTGTTCATCCAGTGAGTCCATCCCCCACACAGTTAGAAAGCACTCTCTAGGGGCACACTTAACCCTTTGATCACCCCTGATGTTAACCCCTTCCCTGCCAGTGTCATTAGTACAGTGACAGTGCATATTTTTAGCACTGATTACTGTAGTAATTTCATTGGTCCCCCCAAAAGTGTCAAAAATGTCAGTTAGGGGTTCGATCTGTCCGCCGCAATGTCGTGGTCCAGCTAAAAATCGCTGATTGCCGCCATTGCTAGTAAAAAAAAGAAAATAAAAATGCCATAAATATATCCCCTAGTTTGTAGACGCGATAACTTTTGCGCAAACCAATCAATATACACTTATTGGGATTTTTTTTTACCGAAAATATGTAGCAGAATACAAATTGGCCAAAAATTATGAAGAAAATAGATTTTTTCATTGCTTTTATTAGATACTGTATGTGATAAAGCAGAAAGTAAAAAATATATATATATATTTTTTTTTTTTTTCCAAATTTATCGGTTTATATTGGCAAAAATAAAAACTGCAGAGATGATGAAATACCACCAAAAGAAAGCTGTATTTGTGGGAAAAAAAGGACATTAATTTTATTTGGGTACAGCGTCGCACGACCGCACAATTGTCAGTTAAAGTAACGCAGTGCCGAATCACAAAAAATGGCCTGGTCATTAAGGGGGTAAAACCTTCGGGAGCTGAAATGGTTAAGAAACCGATGCAACCAAACTCATTATCTAATATAATGTAGGGTCTCTGTCATGGGTATTTTGATGCAATTGGGGCCTTTAATGTATGAGAGGGACTCCAATGTGATTGGGGGCTCCTGATGTTTAGGGTTGACTATGGGTTGATGGGGAGACTCTGTTGTAAAGGGGGGCATCTAATGTGATGGGGAGATCTCTAATATGATTGGGGGCTTCTGATGTGATGGGAGGACCTCTCATGTGATGGGAGGACCTCTGATCTGATGGGGGGCTTCTGATGTGATGAGAGGACCTCTGATGTGATGAGAGGACCTCTGATGTGATGGGGGCTCTGATGTGATGGGAGGACCTCTGGTGTGATGAGAGGACCTCTGATGTGATGGGGGCTCTGATGTGATGGGAGGACCTCTGGTGTGATGGGGGCTCTAATGTGAAGGGGGAACCTCTGATGTGATAGGAGGACCTCTGATGTGATGGGAGGACCTCTGATGTGACAGGAGGACCTCAGATGTGATAGGAGGACCTCTGGTGTGAAGAGGGGCTTCTGATGTAATGGGAGGACCTCTGGTGTGAAGGAGGAACCTATGATGTGAAGGGGGAACCTCTGATGTGAAAGGGGGACCTCTGATTTGAAGGGGGAACCTCTGACTTGATGGGAGGACCTCTAATGTGATGAGGGGACCTCTGATATGAAGAGGGGCTTCTGATGAAATAAAAGGACCTCTGATGTGATCGGGGGACCTCTGATGTAAAGAGGGGCTTCTGATGTAATTGTAGGACCTCTGATGTGAAGAGGGGCTTCTGATGTAATTGTAGGACCTCTGATGTGAAGAGGGGCTTCTGATGTAATTGTAGGACCTCTGATGTAATGGTGGTACCTCTGATGCGATGGGAGGACCTCTGATGTGAAGAGGGGCTTCTGATGTAATGGGAGGAGCTCTGATGTGAGGGGGGTATCTCTGATGTGTTGGGAGGACCTCTGATGTGATAGGAGGAGCTCTGATGTGAAGGGGGAACCTCTGATATGATGGGAGGACCTCTGATTTGATGGGAGGAGCTCTGATGTGATGAGGGGACCTCTGATGTATTAAAAGGGACCTCTGATGTGATGGAGGGGACCTCTGATGTGCTGTGAAGACCCGTGATGTGATGAGGGGACCTCTGATGCGAAGAGGGACTTCGGATGTGAAGTTAATGCCATCGTGGTGGTTCTGTGCATTGTCTCAGGCGCAGGCAGTGGCGGCTGGTGCTCAAAATTTTTGGGGGGGCGCAAACAGAAAAATGTAATAGGCATTGCTTTGCGTGAAAAAACGCTGTAAAAAATTGCGTGACTTTGAGGTCGCAAAAGTGTGAAAGGGGCCTTCAGTAATTAAGGTATAGTTTGCCCCCTTTCAATGCAGAGAGACCAGCATGCCCCCTTTCAATGCAGAGAGACCAGTGTGCCCCCTTTCAATGCACAGTGACCAGCGTGTCCCCTTTCAATGCACAGTAACCAGCGTGCCCCCTTTCAATGCACAGTGACCAGAGTGCCCCCTTCAAAACACTAACCAGCGTGCCCCCTTCAATGCAGAAACCAGCATACATGCCCCCTTCAATGCAGAGACCAGCGTACATGCCCCCTTCAATGCAGTGACCAGCGTACATGTCCCCTTCAATGCAGTGACCAGCGTACATGCCCCCTTCAATGCAGAGACCAGCGTACATGCCCCCTTCAATGCAGTGACCAGCGTACGTGCCCCCTTCAATGCAGTGTCCACCGTGAAGGCCCCCTTTCAATGCAGTGACCAGCGTACATGCCCCCTTCAATGCAGTGACCAGCGTACATGTCCCCTTTCAATGCAGAGACCAGCGTACATGCCCCCTTTCAATGCAGTGACCAGCGTACATGCCCCCTTCAATGCAGTGACCAGCGTACATGCCCCCTTCAATGCAGTGACCAGCATGCATGCCCCCTTCAATGCAGTGACCAGCGTACATGCCCCCTTCTATGCAGTGACCAGCGTTCATGCCCCCTTCAATGCAGTGACCAGCGTGCATGCCCCCTTCAATGCAGTGACAAGCGTACATGCCCCCTTTCAATGCAGTGACCAGCGTACATGCCCCCTTCAATGCAGTGACCAGCGTTCATGCCCCCTTCAATGCAGTGACCAGCGTACATGCCCCCTTTCAATGCAGAGACCAGCGTACATGCCCCCTTCAATGCAGTGACCAGCGTACATGCCCCCTTCAATGCAGTGACCAGCGTATATGCCCCCTTCAATGCAGTGACCAGCGTACATGCCCCTTTCAATGCAATGACCAGCGTACATGCCCCCTTCAATGCAGTGACCAGCGTGCATGCCCCCTTTCAATGCAGTGACCAGCGTGCATGCCCTCTTTCAATGCAGTGACCAGCATACATGCCCCCTTCAATGCAGAGACCAGCGTACATGCCCCCTTCAATGCAGTGACCAGTGTACATGCCCCCTTCAATGCAGTGACCAGCGTATATGCCCCCTTCAATGCAGTGACCAGCGTACATGCCCCTTTCAATGCAATGACCAGCGTACATGCCCCCTTCAATGCAGAGACCAGCGTGCATGCCCCCTTTCAATGCAGTGACCAGCGTGCCTGCCCCCTTTCAATGCAGTGACCAGCGTACATGCCCCCTTCAATGCAGAGACCAGCGCGCGTGCCCTCTTCAATGCAGTGCACTTACCTGGATCATCAGCAGCAGCAGCGGCAGTGCGGCTTCTCCTCAGTCTCCCGGCACGTCTCCTCGGGTCCTCCCGCCTCCTCCTCGGCCAATGGCATGGGGTTTGCCTTGCGGCCAATCAGGAATCAGGTATTAGACCCACTCCCTGATTGGCCAGGAGGAGGATCCGTGTGACAATAGCGAATTTTCATTTTCTATTGTCACACAATGGATGGAGTCGGGGCGCACTGCTCTTCGCCCCGGGTCCACCCTTTGCATGGCCCTATTAGAGCCTCTGGCTCTAATCAGGTGATGCAAAAAAAAAAGCCCCATTGAACTCCATGCGTCCGGCACCCCTGCATGCAGATTAGGGGCCGGACGCATGGATAGGGGTGGTGGCGTCCCTGAGCCCCCAACACACCGGCTGCCACTGGGCTCAGGTTTCTCATTGATAAGTAACATTTACATTTTTTTTTACATTTTAGACTGAGGCGCCTCAGGATTTTGCATACATAGGTTGCCGTGACTTATATAAGGTTGAGAATGTATGAATTAACCAGGTCTTCAAAGAGCGGGAGAAAACCCAAGCACAGGGAGAACATGCAAGCTCCATGTAGATAGTGTCTTGGTTGGGATCCAGATGGCCCTAGTGCAGCAAGGCAATAGTGTTACCCACTAATCTTTTCCATAATTAGCAATTCCAGGTCACCTTTCTTTGTAATATGGGCCATGATTTGATACACACTAACAGAGTAAAAGGACTGCCAGAAAAACAAGGCGCTTCCTGTCTCCATCAAGTACACAGACTCGCTACATTGATGGTATAATAATAGCAATCTGTTGTTTGTATAAAACTTTGCACTCTTCACTGCTTCCATGGAAAACTGAGATAATAATGTTTGCTGTGAGTGTGAAAGAGGATTGTTACAATATAATCACCTTAAAATATAATCTGTTACAATCGCTACATCGCAGCATGCATTCACAACCATGTATACTTTACTGCATAACAAACAGGTGTGAGACGCGGCCCCCATATGCCAATCTGTTTGCCTATCACAGTATTGCCATTTGCGGTTTCCTGTATTGAGGTGTAGCGGCGCAATATCTCTCACTTCACCTACTATTTTGAGGGGTACCTTTACCTACTTATAGCTCTATAAGAATCTAATTTCCAAATTCAAAAACACCCATAATGTTCATTCATTATAGTCAACCAGAGAACTCGACCAGAGGGATCCCCTCTATATGGGGGGGGGGGGGGGCTCCAAACTTTCTAAACATAGGGAGAGTTTATTGTGCTTCAGACTTTAGGGGAGTCGGACCGTGGCCAGTGGGAGTGGAAAATTCCACAGCATCAGTGGCAGTAAACAATGTCCCATCTTTGGTATTAGGGGAAATATTAGTGCCCCATTGTTGCTGTCAGTAGAATAGTGCCCCATCACTGGTGTCAGTGGGAGGAATAGTGCCCCATCATTGGTGTCAGTGGGAGGAATAGTGCCCCATCACTGGTGTCAGTGGGAGGAATAGTGCCCCATCACTGGTGTCAATGGGAGGAATAGTGCCCCATCACTGGTGTCAATGGGAGGAATAGTGCCCCATCACTGGTGTCAATGGGAGGAATAGTGCCCCATCACTGGTGTCAGTGGGAGGAATAGTACCCCATCATTAGTATCAGTGGAAGGAATAGTGCCCCATCACTTGTGTCAGTGGGAGGTATAGTGCCCCAGAGTTGGTGTCAGTGGGAGGAATATTGCTCCATCATTGGTATCAGTAGGAGGAATAGTACCCCAGAGTTGGTGTCAGTGGAAGGAATAGTGCCCCATCATTGATATTAGTGGAAGGAATAGTGCCCCGTTATTGGTGTCAGTGGGAGGAATGATGCTTAACCATTGGTTTCAGTGGAAGGAGTAATGCTCAACCATTGTTGTCAGTGGAAGGAATGGTGCTCGACCATTGGTATCAGTGGAAGGAATAGTGACCCATCATTGGTGTCAGTGGAAGGAATAGTGCCCCATCATTGGTATCAGTGGAAGGAATAGTGACCCATCATTGGTGTCAGTGGGAGGAATAATGCCCCATAATTGGTGTCAGTGGGAGGAATAGTGCCCCATTATTGGTGTCAGTCGGAGGAATAGTGCCCCATCATTGGTATCAGTGGAAGGAATAGTGACCCATCATTGGTGTCAGTGAGAGGAATTATGCTTGACCATTGGTTTCAATGGAAGGAGTGGTGCTCAACCATTGTTGTAAGAAGAAGGAATGGTGCTCGACTATTGGTGTCAGTGGAAGGGAATAGTGACCCATCATTGGTGTCAGTGGAATGAATTATGCCCTAGAGTTGGTGTAAGTGGAAGGAATAGTACCCCATCATTGGTGTCAGTGGGAGGAATGATGCCTAACCATTGGTTTCAGTGGAAGGAGTGGTGCTCAACCATTGTTGTCAGTGGGAGGAATGGTGCTCGATCATTGGTGTCAGTGGAAGGAATAGTGCCCCATCATTGATGTCAGTGGGAGGAATGATGCTTGACCATTGGTTTCAGCGGAAGGAGTGGTGCTCAACCATTGTTGTCAGTGGGAGGAATGGTGCTCGACCATTGATGTCAGTGGAAGGGATAGTGACCCATCATTGGTGTCAGTGGAAGGACTAGTGCCCCAGAGTTGGTGTCAGTGGAAGCAATAGTCCCCCACTATTGGTGCCAGTGTAGGAATTAGTATCCCATTGTTGGCATCAATGGGAGGAATAGTCCCCCAAGGGCCAGATAAAAGTATGCAAAGGGCCGCATTCGGCCCTTGGGCTGCAATTTGGAGACCACTGCTTTATATAGTTGATACAGAGCTACTTAATATGGATTATCTGCATAGCAAGTTTTCCAAATCATATATCACCACATCACTTCCAATAGCAATCACTAATCCCCTCTCAAATTATCTGAGGATACCAACTCCTGGAGACTACTTATAGTGATATACCCAGTGGCGGCCTGTGCATAGGGGGCGCCAGGGCGCCGCCCCCCTACCCCTAAAAAAAAAAAAAAAAAAAAAAAACGAACAAATAAAGTTGTATAAAAAAATTGGATTCGCCGGCCTGAACCCAAGGAACTGGTGGCTAGGGGGGGTGGGGTTACGTCCCAGAAGAGGCGCCGATTGGCTGCCTTCTGGGGGGTAGGGGGGTATCCTGGGCGCAAGTCTTTGCGGTTGGACACCCCCACTTTCTGATATCCTGGCTGTGATTGGTCCAGTCTACAGCCTGGACCAATCATCATCCAGGATATCGCTGACGTCGCAATGGGGGCGGTGCCGGTGCGTGCGTCAGTCACTCACCGTCACCGCCGCTCAGAGAAAAGGAGAGGCCGCCCGCCGGTTCCCGCCGCCGAGACGAGGGAGGAGGACCCGCCGCAGAAGAGGAGGAAGAAGCTGAGCCGCGCCGCCGCCAGGTAAGTTTGAACGGAGCAGGCCGCCCGCCGGTTCCCGCCGCCGAGATGAGGGAGAAGGACCCGCTGCAGAAGAGGAAGAAGCTGAGCCGCCCCGCCGCCAGGTAAGTTTGAACGGAGCACGCACGCTGGTCTCTGCATCGATTGGGGGACAATGCTGTAGGCACTCTGCAATCATTGGGGGACAATGCTGTAGGCACTCTGCAATCATTGGGGGACAATGCTGTGGCGCTCTGCAATCATTGGGGGACAATGCTGGCACTCTGCAATCATTGGGGGACAATGCTGGCACTCTGCAATCATTGGGGTACAATGCTGGCGCTCTGCAATAATTGGGGGACAAAGCTGGCACTCTGCAATCATTGGGGGACAATGCTGTGGCGCTCTGCAATCATTGGGGGACAATGCTGTGGCGCTCTGCAATCATTGGGGGACAAAGTTGTGGCGCTCTGCAATCATTGGGGGACAAAGCTGTGGCGCTCTGCAATCATTGGGGGACAAAGCTGTGGCGCTCTGCAATCATTGGGGGACAATGCTGTGGCGCTCTGCAATCATTGGGGGACAATGCTGTGGCGCTCTGCAATCATTGGGGGACAATGCTGTGGCGCTCTGCAATCATTGGGGACAATGCTGTGGCACTCTGCAATCATTGGGGGACAATGCTGTGGCACTCTGCATTCATTGGGGGACAATGCTGTGGCGCTCTGCAATCATTGGGGGACAATGCTGTGGCGCTCTGCAATCATTGGGGTACAATGCTGTGGCGCTCTGCAATCATTGGGGTACAATGCTGTGGCGCTCTGCAATCATTGGGGTACAATGCTGTGGCGCTCTGCAATCATTGGGGGACAATGCTGTGGCGCTCTGCAATCATTGGGGACAATGCTGTGGCGCTCTGCAATCATTGGGGGACAATGCTGTGGCGCTCTGCAATCATTGGGGTACAATGCTGTGGCGCTCTGCAGTGATTGGGGACAATGCTGTGGCGCTCTGCATTGAAAGGGGCTCGCACGCTGAACTCTGCATTGATGGGGGCACGGAACAGTTGCATTGAAGGGGGCACGCACGCTGAACTCTGCACAGTGTTTATTGCATTGAAGGGGGCACAGCACAGTTGCATTGAAGGGGGCATGCACGCTGAACTCTGCATTGTGGGGGCACAGCACAGTGTTCATTGCATTGAAGGGGGCACAGCACAGTTGCATTGAAGGGGGCATGCACGCTGAACTCTGCATTGTTGGGGCACAGCACAGAGTTCATTGCATTGAAGGGGGCACAGTGTTTATTGCATTGAAGGGGGCACAGCACAGTGTTTATTGCATTGAAGGGGCACAGCACAGTGTTTATTGCATTGAAGGGGGCACAGCACAGTGTTCATTGCATTGTGGGGGCACAGCACAGTGTTCATTGCATTGAAGGGGGCACAGCACAGTGTTTATTGCATTGAAGGGGGCACAGCACAGTGTTTATTGCATTGAAGGGGGCACAGCACCGTGTTTATTGCATTGAAGGGGGCACAGCACAGTGTTTATTGCATTGAAGGGGGCACAGCACAATGTTTATTGCATTGAAGGGGGCACAGCACAGTGTTTATTGCATTGAAGGGGGCACAGCACAGTGTTTATTGCATTGAAGGGGGCACAGCACAGTGTATATTGCATTGAAGGGGGCATGCACGCTGAACTCTGCATTGTTGGGGCACAGCACAGAGTTCATTGCATTGAAGGGGGCACAGTGTTTATTGCATTGAAGGGGGCACAGCACAGTGTTTATTGCATTGAAGGGGGCACAGCACAGTGTTTATTGCATTGAAGGGGGCACAGCACAGTGTTTATTGCATTGAAGGGGGCACAGTACAGTGTTTATTGCATTGAAGGGGGCACAGCACAGTGTTTATTGCATTGAAGGGGGCATAGCACAGTGTTCATTGCATTGAAGGGGGCACAGCACAGTGTTTATTGCATTGAAGGGGGCATGCACGCTGAACTCTGCATTGTTGGGGCACAGCACAGTGTTCATTGCATTGAAGGGGGCACAGAACAGTGTTTATTGCATTGAAGGGGGCACAGCACATTGTTCATTGCATTGAAGGGGGCACAGCACAGTTGCATTGAAGGGGGCATGCACGCTGAACTCTGCATTGTGGGGGCACAGCACAGTGTTCATTGCATTGAAGGGGGCACAGCACAGTGTTTATTGCATTGAAGGGGGCATAGCACAGTGTTCATTGCATTGAAGGGGGCATAGCACAGTGTTTATTGCATTGAAGGGGGCATAGCACAGTGTTCCTTGCATTGAAGGGGGCATAGCACAGTGTTCATTGCATTGAAGGGGGCACAGCACAATGTTCATTGCATTGAAGGGGGCACGCACGGTGAACTCTGCATTGAAGGGGGCATGTACACTGGTCTCTGCATTGAAAGGGGGCATGTACGCTGGTCACTGCATTGAAAGGGGGCATATACCATCTCCTGTACCATGACCTGTGACATGCCTATACCATATCTGTGCCATGCCTATACCATCACCTGTGCCATGCCTATACCATCACCTGTGCCATGCCTGTACCATGACTTCAAAGTCACGGAATTTTTTACTGCGTTTTTTGGCGCGAAGCAATACCTATTACATTTTTCTTTTTTGCGCCCCCCCCCCCAAAAATTTTGAGCACCAGCAGCCACTGGATATACCAGGACCCCTATGGAGACAATTGTAATACTGAACCTGAGAAATTAAGACATCTCACCCCTATGATATTTCGTATGCTGGAACTGGATGCTGGAGAAGGAAAATACTCCTCCTAAATAGAAAAAATACAAAAAGGGTGTAAGGGATGATCTCATGTTTCCATATCTCCTGACTACAGACATGGAATTAATTCTAAATCAGTCATTCCCAAGCAGGATGCCTCTAGAGCAGCCTTTCTCAACCTTTTCAACACAGAGGAACCCTTGAAATAACTTTTCGGTCTCAGGGAACCCCTGCTAGAGTTTACTCTTTCTACTACTCATGATACATTAGTGTTGATGGTCAGTGGGAGGAATGCTCCTTACACTTGTGGCCATTGGGAAGAATTACCCCCTTATAGATAGCTAAAAAGATCAATGGTGGCAGTGGAAACTTATCAAAGAGATATAAATTGTTCATTGCTCAAGGAACCCCTAGCAACCTCTAGAGCAGGGGTGGGGAACCTGCGGCCCCCGAAGCCATCTGATCCGGCCCTGCCATTGGGCTTGCCTCCGGAGGGGAAGGGGAGCGCCTTCTGATTACACACAGAGTGGGTTCCTATGCTTACCCGGCGCGGCCACTGTCATACGAAGTCACGCCTCCTACCTATGATAGACAGCACAGTGGTGACGTCTATCATAGGAGTCGGTCCAGGAGGCCTGACTTTGTATGAGAGCGCCCGCGCCGGGTAAGTAGAACCCGCTCTGTGTGTAATCAGGAGGCACTCTAATCCCCATGCGCTCTGCATTGATGGGGGCACTCATCACTACGCATTGAAGGGGGCACTCATCACTCTGCAATGATGGGGGCACTCATCACTCTGCAATGATGGGGGCACTCATCACTCTGCATTGATGGGGGTACTCATCACTCTGCATTGATGGGGGCACTCATTACTCTGCATTGATGGGGGCACTCATCACTCTGCATTGATAGGGGCACTAATAAACTCTGCATTGATAGGGGCACTAATAAACTCTGCATTGATAGGGGCACTCATCCCTCTGCATTGATGGGGCACTCATCCCTCTGCATTGATGGGGCACTCATCACTCTGCATTGATGGGGGCACTCATCACTCTGTATTGATAGGGGCACTCATCACTCTGCATTGATGGGGGCACTCATCACTCTGCATTGATAGGGGCACTAATAAACTCTGCATTTATGGGGGCACTAATAACTCTGCATTAAGGGGGGCAAACCTGGAAAACCAGTTGCCAGTAGCATCATCATCAATACCAGCTAACATCACACACCTCACCAAAGAGAAGCAGTTGCAGCCATCACATTAGGGGTGAGTTATCTAAATGTTTGACCAAATATAACAGGCACATTTTTAAGTTGATAATTTACGGCCCCAGGATGATTTTAAAAATACCCAAATGGCCCTTGGCAGAAAAAAGGTTCCCCACCCCTGCTCTAGAGGAACCCTAGGGATCAGAAACACTGCTCTAGAGGTTGCTAGGGGTTCCTTGAGCTATGGCTGATTGACCTCCCATTTAATGGTCCCTGCAAAGTTCCAGGACCAATGCCCCTTGGTATAGCCATAAGCATGACACCAATTATCTTTTTAGTTGTCTGTAAGTTGTCTGTAAGGGTGCCGCCGAGACTGCGTGCACAAAATCACGTAGAGCTACGTGATTTTACGCAGCCGAGCCGCCCTGCCGCAGTAAATCTGTGTGGGGAGGTCGGCAAGTGGTTAAAGCACCTTTCGCTTCTACATGCTTTCTGATGTGTTTTGATGCTTCAATGATGGTTTAACCACCTCCTGCCCGCGGTATAGACAAATGATGGCGGAGCGGGTGGCTCTTGTTCTGGGACGATGTCATATGACATTGGCCCAGTTTAGCCATGATTGCGTGCCCGCAGGGGCGCGCAGGGTGGCAAGCGCAGGTGCATTGTGTCACTGGGACACGGCGCAACTCCAATCTCAGCAAAGAGCCGCGGCTGTGGCTCTTTACCCATGCGATTGGCTGTGTCCAATCACACCAGATCACACGCAAACGAGATACCGTTTATTAGCTCTTCTCACCTCACCTCACACTGACAGAGTATGAGGTGAGGAGCGCCGATCAGCAGCTTCTCCTCACTGAGGAGGTGTAAAGGTACTCAGGCCACTGATTACAATGCAGCCCCAACAGTGCCCATTAGTGATGCCACTCTGTGCCTATCATTGACATCAGCCTGTGCCCATTAGAGACACTAGCCTGTGCCCAGAGACACCAGTCTGTGCCCATCAGTGATGCCAATCAGTGCTGTCTTTCACTGCCCATCAGTGCCTGCCAATCAGTGCCAATTATTATTGCCTATCAGGGCCACCTATCAGTGCCCATCAGTGCTGCATATCAGTGCTGCATATCAGTGCTACATATTAGTGCCTCCTCATCAGTGTCACCTCATTAGTGCCCATCAGTGCAGCCTATTAGTGCCCATCAGTGCAGCCTATTAGTGCCCATCAGTGCAGCCTCATTAGCGCACATCAGTGAAGGAGAAAAATTAGCTAGTTTGTCAGAAAATTTTGTAAATAAGAAAAAACATTTTTTTCAAAATTGTTGGTCTTTTTTCATTTTTTTTTTTTAAACAAAAATTAAAAAAAACCCAGGGGTTAATAAATACCACCAAAAGAGAGCTCTATTCGTGTGAAAATGAAAAAATGTCATATGGATACGGTGTTGCATGACCGTGCAATCGTCATTTAAAGTGTGACAGCGCTGAAAGCTGAAAATTGGCCTGGGCAGGATGGGGGTGAAAGGGCCGGGTATTGAGGTGGCTAATGAAGCTTGGCAAAGGCCATGTGTGTGTGTGTTGATTTTCTATGTGTTTTAAAAGGGCCCAGTTGTACCCCTGTTCAGTAGATCCCCAGCTCATTAGTACCCCTGTTCAGCAGATCTCAGCTCATTAGTACCCCTGTTCAGCAGATCTCAGCTCATTAGTACCCCTGTTCAGCAGATCCCCAGATCATTAGTACCCCTGTTTAGCATATCCCCAGATCATTAGTACCCCTGTTTAGCATATCCCCAGCTCCTTAGTACCCCTGTTTAGCAGATCCCCAGCTCATTAGTACCCCTGTTTAGTAGATCCCCAGCTCATTAGTACCCCTGTTCAGCAGATCCCCAGATCATTAGTACCCCTATTCAGCAGATCTCCAGCTCATTATTACCCCTGTTCAGCAGATCCCCAGCTCATTAGTACCCCTGTTCAGCAGATCCCCAGATCATTAGTACCCCTGCTCAGCAGATCCCCAGCTTATTAGTACCCCTGTTTAGCAGATCCCCAGCTCATTAGTACCCCTGTTCAGCAGATCCCCAGCTCATTAGTACCCCTGTTTATCAGATCCCCAGCTCATTAGTACCCCTGTTTAGCAGATTCCCAGCTCATTGGTACCCCTGTTCAGCAGATCCCCAGCTCATTAGTGCCCCTGTTTAGCAGATCCCCAGCTCATTAGTACCCTCTTTTAGCAGATCCCCAGCTCATTAGTACCCCTGTTCAGCAGATCCCCAGCTCATTAGTACCCCTGTTTAGCAGATCCCCAGCTCATTAGTACCCCTGTTCAGCAGATCCCCAGATCATTAGTACCCCTGTTCTGCAGATCTCCAGCTCATTATTACCCCTGTTCAGCAGATCTCCATCTCATTATTACCCCTGTTCAGCAGATCCCCAGCTCATTAGTACCCCTGCTCAGCAGATCCCCAGCTTATTAGTACCTCTGTTTAGCAGATCCCCAGGCTCATTAGTACCCCAGTTTAACAGAGACCCATCTCATTAGTGCCCCTGTTTAGCAGATCCCCAGGCTCATTAGTACCCCTGTTTAGCAGATCCCCAGGCTCACTAGTACCCCAGTTTAGCAGATCCCCATCTCATTAGTGCCCCTGTTTAGCAGATCTCCAGATCATTAGTGCCCCTGTTTAGCAGATCCCCAGCTCATTAGTACCCCTGTTTAGCAGATCCCCAGCTCATTAATACCCCTGTTTAGCAGATCCCTATCTTATTAGTACCCCTGTTCAGCAGATTGCCAGCTCATTAGTACCCCTGTTTAGCAGATCCCCTACTCAATAGTACCCTCTTTTAGCAGATCCCCCGCTCATTAGTTCCCTCTTTTAGCAGATCCCCTGCTCATTAGTAACATCCAGCTCTGCTAATCCCCCATCATGATGTCACTTCCATCTCTAGCAGATGTAAACACTGCAATTTTTTGCCCCTGGAAAGCAGAGATCATTTTTTTTTTTATATCCCATGCTTTTCAGGGTAGAGGAGATGTCTGCGGTCTTATTGACAGATGTCTCCATAAAGAGGACCTGTCATATCTTATTCCTATTGCAAGGGATTTTTACATTTGTTGTAATAGGAATAAAAGTGATAACAAAAATTACAGAGACAGTGTAAAAATAAAAAAGAATAAAATAAATAATAATAATAATATTTTTTTTTCTAAAGTATCCTGTATATCGCATGCACACAGAAGTGAATGGTTGTGCCCGCATATGTAAACAACCTTTGCACCACACATGTGAGGTATCACCGCGAACGTTATAGCAATAACAATAATTCTAGAACCAGACCTTCTCTGGAACTATAAACTGGTAACCTGTAAATATTTTTTAAAAACGTTGTCTATGGAGATTTTTTAGTACTGTAGTTTTGGGCCATTCCACAAGTGTGCGCAATTTGAAAGTGTAACATGATCGATATCTATTTACTCCGTGTAACATCATCTTTTATATTTTTCTTTAAAAAATGGGTTATATATTGGGTTTTTTGCATTAAAATTCATTAACTTGTATTTTTTCCCAAAATTGTTTGAAAAATTGCTGCGCAAATACTGTGATAAATACCTATTGCTATGGGGCTAATCAAATGGAAGTAGGAGCTGGAGGGGGACCCCAGAGTAGGAGGGCCAGAGCTACTCTTTGCAAAACCATTGCACAGAGCAGGTACATATTACAGGTTTGCTATTTAACCACTTTACCACCGGAGGATTTTGCTGTCTTACGTCCAGGCCACTTTTTGGGATTCGGCACTGTGCGAATTTAACTGACAATTACGCGGTCATGCAACGCCGTACCCAAACGAAAATTACGTCCTTTTTTCCCCACAAACAGAGCTTTCTTTTGGTGGTATTTGATCACCTGTGAGATTTTCATTTTTTGCGATATTAATTTAAAAATGCGACAATTTTGAAAAAATAACTATTTTTCTACTTTGACAGTTAAAAAATATCCAATATATTCAATTTTGTCATATATTTAGGCCAAAATGTATTTAGCTACATGTCTTTGACAAAAAAATTCTCAATGAGCGTATTTTTAACTGCTTTATGACCGGAAGGTTTTACCCCATTCCTGACCAGGCCATATTTTGCGATTCGGCTCTGCGTTAATTTAATGGACAATTGCGCAGACATGCAACGCTGTACCCAAATTAAATGTATGTCCTTTTTCCCCCCACAAATAGAGCTTTCTTTTGGTGGTATTTGATCACCTGTGCGATTTTTACTTATTTAACAAAAAAAGAGCGACAATTTTGAAAAAATAACAATATTTTTCACATTTTTTATATGAAATCCCCCCCCCCCCAAAAAAATGTAAAAATCAAAATTTTTTATCATTTTAGGCCAATTTGTTTTCTGCTACATATTTTTGGTAAAAAAAAAATCGCAATTAAAAAATAAAAAAAGTTATTGCGTTTACTAACTAAGGGAAAGATTTCTGTTATTTTTTGTGTTTTTTTTTTTAACAAGTAATGGCGGCGATCTGCGATTTTTTTTTGCGGGACTGCGACATTGCGGGGGACAGATTGGACCCTTGACTGACATTTTTGACACTTTTGGGGTTACCAGTGACATTACTACAGTAATCAGTGCTATACATATGCACTGTTACTGTAAAAATGACACTAGCAGGGAAGGGGTTAATTTTTATTGGAGAGGGAGGAGTTAATGTATGCCTGGTGCTTACTGACGTGTGTGGGGGGAGGTGACTGAGTGTTACAGGGACAGATCGCATGTTCAGCTATGCTGAACCCTGCAATCTGACCCTGCCTGTCACTTAGGAGATCCGCCCGCTTTGTTTACACAAGCGGGCGGATTTCCACACTAGATCCCCGAGGATCGGGGAAGAGCAGCGATGATCACCACTACTCCTCCCCTGGCCCGACTCCCGCTGTAACTGAATACAGCGGGATCGAGCCTTCCGGTGGCGCCGCCGAGAGAGGGGACTGTCTGGTGACGTAGGTCTACGTCGCCTGACGATAACGAGCCACTTTGCCGCAGTACAGTCAACGTGACTTGTCGGCAAGTGGTTAAAAAACCTGGGAGTGCAGAAACACATGCTGACGTCACACATCGCTGGTCCCACCCTACATGTTTCGTCACAAATTGACATAATCAGGGGCGTGACTTGTGATCATCCGCACACCTTAATATAATAAGTACACTGCATGTCCAATCAGTGTGTTCCAAATACCAGAAGAGGAAGCAATATCTCTTAAGATGGCGCTATGCGTTCCAACTACAGGAAACTCTGCATTGAACACGTTCCTAACCCCACACCTGATTGGTGAACATTATCACATGAACATAAACAGGGAACAAGGTTTCGGAATGGCTAAAGACGTTATTAGGCCAATAAATACATTTTTAGTGGCTTGCTATGGGGGGCTGCTCAGGTGGAAGGAGGAGCTGGAGGGGGGCCCCAGAGTAGGAGGGCTGGGGCTGCTCTTTGCAAAACCATTGCCCAGAGCAGGTATGTATGACAGGTTTGCCATTTAAAAAACCCAAAAAGTGCAGAAACACATGCTGACGTCACACATCACTGGTCCCGCCCTATTTGTTTCGTCACTGATTGACATAATCAGGGGTGTGACTTGCAATCGTCAGCACACCTTATATAATAGGTAGACTCGAATGTCCAATTAGTATGTTCCAAATACCGGAAGAGGAAGCAATATCTCTTAAGATGACGCTATGCGTTCCAACTACAGGAAACTCTGCATTGAACACATTCCTAACCCCACACCCGATTGGTGAACATTATCACATGATCATAAACGGAACAAGGTTTCGGAATGGCTAAAGAGGTTATTAGGCCAATAAATACATTTTTGGTGGCTTGCTATGGGGCTACTCAGGTGGAAGGAGTAGCTGGGAGGGGGACCCCAGAGTAGGAGGGACGGGGTTGTTCTTTGCAAACCCATTGCACAAAGCAGGTTAGGTACGTATGCCAGGTTTGTTATTTAAAAAAAATATCTTTAAAATCACTTTAAAGGCCAAGTTCACAGATCCAATGAAAGTTCATCCATGCATTCAAGCATCCCCAGTAAATTTTGATGAACCAGGAAAGGTGAAATTTAAGCAGATAAAATGGGTGGATGGAGGCCGATGGAATCACTCCCTGCTGGCTACAATTTAGTATAAAATTCATAGTAAATCAATAAATTTATTCAGCAGAAACCCTGCTTAGCACTGCTCAGCCTGTACATAAATTATTTAAATGAATAATACCCCAGGGGGAGAGTTCAGGCTGATCTCCAGGCAGTTAGAACAAGGCACAAATGAATGCAGATTATCACATCATGAAATGTTTTTGCTTAAGTTTTTTAATTCAGCCATTCTATATGTGAGTTTTACTTGGTACCATCATATTGCATCCTGTACAGAAGCTTTTTACTGGGAGAGGGAGGGGCTTAACTTTGGAGCCATTAAGGTGTGCTGCATGCAAATAGGCTGACAAGGCATCTGCTAATAGGAGGAGAGAGCAGAAAGAGCAGAGGGATGACTTCCCCGTCTTCTGCTTTATCACTGTTCAGGTAGCCAGCTGGGGGTGATGATAAGACACTGCTGTATTCCTTAAGTGTAATTTGTGGCTGTGCTGTTTGACAGAGCAGTGCAATTCTCAGCACTGACTGGACAGAAATAAAAATCTGCAGGTAAAACAGCTCCTGTAAGTGTATTTAGCTGGTTTCCTAGTGTTCGGCTTTAACCACGTGCCTACTGGGCACTTTCACCCTCTTCCTGCCCAGGCCAATTTTCAGCTCTCAGCGCTGTCACACTTTGAATGACAATTGCGTGGTCGTGCGACGTTGTACCCAAATAAAATTTTTATCACTTTTTCTACACAAATAGAGCTTTCTTTTGGTGGTATTTGATCACCTCTGGGGTTTTTATTTTTTGCTTAAAATAACAAAAAAAGACAGAACATTTTGGAAAAAAAAATAAAAAAATCATAGTTTGTTATAAAATTTTTAAACCGGTATTTTTTTCTTCTAAATTAATGTCTGCTGATGAGGCTGCATTGATGGGCACTGCGAGGCTGCACTGATATGTGGCACTGATAAACAGCACTGATAGGTGACACTGATGGGGAGGCACTGCTAGGCTGCACTGATGAGGCTTCACTGATGGGCACTGCTAGGCTGCACTGATGAGGCTTCACTGATGGGCACTGCTAGGCTGCACTGATGAGGCTTCACTGATGGGCAATGCTAGGCTGCACTGATGAGGCTGCACTGATATGTGGCACTGATGGGCACTGATAAACAGCACTAATAGGTGACACTGATGAGGAGGCACTGATGGGCACAGATTGGCCGCACTGGTGGGCACTGTTGGGACTGCACTGATAATCAGGACACTGATAATGTCAGGATGCAAGGAAATCAGACCACACAGGGATGCAAGTAAAATAAAGCAGTTTATTGGAGCAAACAACAATAAACACACAGCAAGAGTAAGGAAGTGGGAGCAGGAACAAGCCGGGGTCAAGCCCAGAAGTCATCCAAGTCAGGAGCGAGCCCAGAAGCAGGTAGTCATCCAAACCGGGATCAAGTCCAGAAGCGGGCAGACTGCCGATGCCAGGTCGCCTGCCGATGCTGGGTCGTCTACCAATGTAGGGTTGAGAGCCAGGAGAGTAGTCAGCCAAGTCAGGTCATACACAGATGAACACGGAGAACAGAAGACTGCCAGGAGAGATGTTGCTGATCACGTGGTAAAGGGCTGCTGTGATTGGCCCTTTACCCCGATCTGTGATCGGCTGAGTCTGAAGACCTCAGCAAACACAGAGCGCGCCGCAATCATGGGAGGAAGCAAAGTAAGCCCACACTATAGCCATCATTCAGCTATAGTGCAGGTGGAAAGGGCTTAAAGGAGATATATTGTCATAGCATACACTTCCATTTTACATCAGCATTGTAATAACAATAAAAACAATAGTTCTATTTGACAATCCAATAGGACCTTACATGAAAAATCTCCTTTTCACATTGTGAGCGCTGCCTGCTGGCCTCTCTTTCCTCAACTTCCTGGATTCTCAACATGCATTTCAGCTTATCCTCCATTTCTAAGGACTACATATCCCATGGTACCTTGCTGCCTACAAGCAGTAATTCCTGTAGTGACTCCGCCTCCTGAAACTCCTCATCTTAGCACTTCTGTAGTACAGAAGGCAGGCTCTGTGAAATGTGTGACACAGCAGTGCCTACTCATAGGACATAGTGACTACGTGCCACAGAATTCCAGCGGGGAGCGTCACAAAGTAAAGCCCCGTACACACGCACAGATTGTTGGCCAACTGATCGGCCAACTTTTGTCCAGTGTTTGTTGGTTGAAATGTGCTCTAGACTTGCACTGGACTTTTGTTGGCCAACAAAAAACAACTTCAGAAGTGATGTCATGTGCTGGTTTACTTTCCCTGTGTTTTTTCTTCTCTGAGCATGCCCAGTCTTGCTCATCTGATTTTTGTCTGCCGAAATCTGTACTGACTGAGGAACAATCGGCCGTTTTTTGTTGGCCAACAAAAATTTTATAGCATGCACACCAGATTTTTTTCGGCCAAAAATTCGCAGTTGGTTGTCAGAAGCATCATACTAACAAGCCTACAATCGGCGGATCGGACGTTGGCCAACAATTTACAGCCAACAATCTGTGTGTGTGTACGGGGCTTAAAGCCCCGTACACACGTACCAAACGTCGGCCGAACGATCGGCCGTCTTTTGTCCGGTGCTGTCCTGTCGGTTGAAAAGTGCTAAAGACTGCACACAAATTTTGTCGGCCAACAACAGCCGACTGCAGAAGTGATGTCATGTAATGGTTAACTTTCCCTGTCTTTTTTCTTTTCTGAGCATGCCCAGTCTTGCTAATCTTCTGTTTGTCGGCCGAATTCTGTACTGACTGGCGAACAATCGGCCGTTCTGGTGACGGCCAACAAAAATTTTATAGCCTGCACACCCGATTCTGTTCGGCCGAAAAGTCGCTGTCGGTTGTCGGAAGCATCATACTAACAAGCCGACAATCGGCCGATCGTTCGGCGGCCAAATATTTACGGCCGACAATCGGTACGTGTGTACGGGGCTTAAGTCTACAAAATTCAAGATCATTCAGATTAACCTGATGCCACTGACTGTACACATATACTGTAAGCGTCCTCACTGAAGGGGGCCTTCTTCTGTGAGGACACATATATGCGTACATGTGTTTGTGCTACCAGCACAGGGATCGGGCTCTCATCCAAGAGCCTTGGGTCTCCTACTAACGATCGGGAACCTGATCACTGTGATAGCTTTTGATTGGCTACCACAGTGATCAGTCGCTGTACAGCTGCCCCTGTGTGTGTATTTACTCTTCTGAATGGAAAGATACATTGTATACATACAGGATACATTATATAATACATCATATACATACAGGATACATTATATAATACATTGTATAAATACAGGATACATTATATAATACATTGTATTCATACAGGATACATTATATAATACATTGTATACATACAGGATACATTATATAATACATTGTATACATACAGGATACAATGTATAATACATCATATACATACAGGATACAATATATATTACATTGTATAAATACAGGATACATTATATAATACATCATATACATACAGGATACATTATATAATACATCATATACATACAGGATACAATATATAATACATTGTATACATACAGGATACAATATATAATACATTGTATACATACAGGATACAATATATAATACATCATATACATACAGGATACATTATATAATACATTGTATTCATACAGGATACATTATATTATACATTGTATACATACAGGATACAATATATAATACATTGTATACATACAGGATACATTATATAATACATTGTATTCATACAGGATACATTATATTATACATTGTATACATACAGGATACAATATATAATACATTGTATACATACAGGATACATTATATAATACATGGTATACATACAGGATACATTATATAATACATCATATACATACAGGATACATTATATAATACATTGTATACATACAGGATACATTATATAATACATCATATACATACAGGATACATTATATAATACATCATATACATACAGGATACATTATATAATACATTGTATACATACAGGATACATTATATAATACATTGTATACATACAGGATACATTATATATTACATTGTATACATACAGGATACATTATATAATACATCATATACATACAGGATACAATATATAATACATTGTATACATACAGGATGCATTATATAATACACTGTATACATACAGGATACATTATATAATACATTGTATCTAATTCTCCTTGCTAGAGGAGAAAATTTTATACGCTTCTGAATGGAAAGATACAATGTATTATATAATGTTTCCTGTATGTATACATTGTATTACATACATAATACATTATATAATACATTGTATACATACAGGATACATTATACAATACATTGTATACATACAGAATACATTATATAATACATTGTATACATACAGGATACATTATACAATACATTGTATACATACAGGATATATTATATAATACATTGTATACATACAGGATACATTATATAATACATTGTATACATACAGGATATATTATATAATACATTGTATACATACAGGATACATTATATAATACATTGTATACATACAGGATACATTATATAATACATTGTATACATACAGGATATATTATATAATACATTGTATACATACAGGATACATTATATAATACATTGTATACATACAGGATACATTATATAATACATTGTATTCATACAGGATACAATATATAATACATTGTATACATACAGGATACATTATATTATACATTGTATACATACAGGATACATTATATAATACATTGTATTCATACAGGATACATTATATAATACATTGTATTCATACAGGATATATTATATTATACATTGTATACATACAACATACCATACATAATACATTGTATGCATACAGGATACCATATATATAATACATTATATACATATAGGATATATTATACAATACATTGTATTACATACAGGATACATTATACAATACATTGCATTTACAGTATTTCTCCTTGCCAGAGGAGAAAATTGTAAATAATAAAAAGTGTGTGTAAAAAAAGATAATAGGAAAATAGTAAAAAATAAAGATAAACTAGCTAGATCAGGAATTGATCTAGGTCAGAGGTTAGGGTCAAAGATCAATGTGAGAGTCAAAGGTCAGGGTCAGTATGTTAAAGAAAAAAAAAAATAACCACGCCCTCTGTAAGATTTTACCCCCTTCATAACCAGGCTATTTTTGGCTATTTAGCACTGCACTACTTTATCTGGTAATTGCTCGGTCATCCAATGATACACTCAAACAAAATGTATATAATTTTATTTCACACAAATTTCTTTTGGTGGTATTTGAACACTGCTGGGTTTTTTATTTTATGCAATATAAATGCAAAAAGATCAAACATTTTGAAAAAAAAATTATCATTTTTTACTTTTTGCTTCAAAACATATCCAATAACAAAAAAAATTGGATTCTGCTTTGATAAATAAATAAATAAAATCAATAAGTGTATATCGATTGGTTTGCGTAAAAGTTATAGCTTCTACAAACAATGTGATATGTACTGGAATTTGTATTTTTTTTTTCTTATACTACTAATGGTGGCGATCAGCGACTTATAATGGGACTGCAATAGTGCGGCGGACAATCTGACAATAACTGACGCTGGGGGAAGTGACTAACTGCCACAGACATTTCCAGTGACACTAATACAGTGATCAGTGATATTACGATACACGGTCACTGTATTGACACTGGCTGAAAAGGGGTTAACACCTAGGGGGATCAAGGGGTTAACTTTGTGCCTAACTATATATAATGTGTGCCGCTTTTACTAATACTGTAGATGTGCTTTTCTCACCTGGAGGAGGATTAGTACCGGCACATTCAGTTTTGTTTTACAGGCTGTGGACTCTTTCTTCACCATCCACTTATGGGACTTTTCTTTAACCACTTCAATACCGGCCCTTTCACCCCCTTCCTGCCCAGGCCAATTTTCAGCTTTCAGGGCTGTCACACTTTGAATGACAATTGCACGGTCATGCTACAATGTACCCATATGACATTTTTATAATTTCTTTCACACAAATAGAGCTTTATTGTGGTGGTATTTAATCACCACTGGGTTTTTTATTTCTTACAAAAAAAAGAGAAAAGACAGAAAATTTTGGAAAAAAAAAGGTTTTTCTTATTTTCTGTCAGTAAATTTTGGAAATAAGTAATTTTTCTTCTTCACTGATGTGCGCTGATGAGGCGGCACTGATGGGCACTGATAGGCTGCACTGATGAGGTGGCACTGATGAGGAGGTACTAATATGCCACACTGATGGGCACTGATAGGCGGCACTAATGGGCACTAAAAGGCGGAACTGATGGGCACTGAGAGGTGGCACTGATAGGCGGCACTAATGGGCACTGACGGGCGCCACTGATGGGCACTCATAGGCTGAACTGATGAGGTGGCACTTATGAGTACTGATGACATGGCACATATGGGCACTGATGAGGAGATACGAATATGCTGCACTGATGGGCACTGATAGGTGGCACTAATAGGCGGCACTGATGGGCAGCACAGATGAGCAGACACTGATGGGCACTGACTGGCAACACTATGGGCACTAAATGTGGGCACTGTTTTTTTACTTTACTATAATCAGGGCACTGATTACCTGTCCTAGACTCCCCTTTGAGGAGGAGCCACTGATCGGCTCTCCTTGCCCTACACTCTGACAGTGGAGAGACGGTAAATGGCACTTCCTCATTTACATGTGACCGGCTGTGATTGGACACAGCCGATCACATGGGTAAAGAGCCATGTCATTGACTCTTTACCAAGATCGAGGTCGCGCCATATCCTAGGAACATGGCACGGCCACGAACGCCGCAATGCACGCCCCCGCAAGAGCAGCCGTTCTGGGAGCCGTCATATGACGTCATCCCAGAACGAGAGCCGCACCGCTCCGCCGCCATTTGACGGTGGGCGGGCGGCAAGTGGTTAAGAATTATCAGAGTTGATTGAAAATCTTTTATGGTCACAGGGTTTACTTTATTTTTCCTTTGCGTTATTGTTTATGGTTATTTTCTTTACATTATCATCCAGAGACACTTTATGGAATGTTTATTTATGTTAATGTTCATAGATAACTCTCTTTTGTAAAGAGTGACATTGTATACAGATTTTATTTGTGAAAATACTAGATGGCGCCCTAGTACTTTTTTTCAACTGTGGGGGATTGGCTGGTGGAGAAAATAAAAGTACAGTTGTTAGGTGGGGGCAGGAAAGGCTTCTCTGAAAAGAAGGGGTTTCAGGGATCGCCTTAAAGTGGACAGTGGAGTAGGAGATAATCTGACAGATTGGGGTAGGGAGTTCGAGAGGATGGGAGAAGTCCTGGAAGCGAGCATGGATGGGGGTGACGAGGGAACCAGAGAGCAGGAGGTCCTGGAAGAAATGATTTGGTTGGTATTTTGAGACTAGGTTAGTGATGTAGCTGGGGGCAGAGTTGTTGATGGCTTTGTAAGTTATTGTTAGTATTTCAAATTTTATTTGTTGGGTGAGCGGAACCAATGGAGGGATTGGCAGAGAGGGGTGGCAGACACTGAGCGATTGGTAAGGTGGATGAGTCTGGCAGCAGCATTCATGACGGACTGAAGGGGAGATATCCTTTGTAAAGGTAAGCCAATGAGAAGGGAGTTTCAGTAGTGGAGGCGAGAGATGACCAGGGAGTGGATTAGAAGCTTTGTGGTGTCATCGATTAGGAAGGGACGTATTTTGTAAATGTTGCGGTGGTTGAGGCGGCAAGCTTTTGAAAGTGATTAAATGTGGGGGTCAAATAGAGAGATCAGAGTCCAGGATTACGCCTAGCACCCTGGAGTGCAGGGATGGGTTTATGGTTGTGCCAGTGTAAATGGTGAACAACTAAAAGCCAACCATTCACAACCAGGGTTCCATAGAACTTAACGGCTCCTCCAGAGGTTGCTAGGAGTTCCTTGAGCTATGGCGGATTTATCTCCCCTTTAAACCAGGTGTAAGACACCAATGATCTTTTTCAGATGTCTGTAATGGCTCGTTCACTTGTGATGTTGGGAGGGCAATAAAACCATGGTTGAGCCACGGTTTGACTGCTCCCCTGAACAGAAACGTAGAGTTGCACAGGTCTGTAGCTATGGCTGATTGATCTCCCCTTTGATAGTGCCCTCATAGTTCTGAGGCCACTTGGCAGAGCCAGCTGCAAGACACCATTGATCTTTTGTATACTGTATGTCTGTAAGGGCTCATTCATACGTAATGTTGGGGGGGGGGCAATAAAACCTGGTGGTTGAGCCACGGTTTTACTGACCTCTGGCTGCCCGCCTGAACACCAACATACAGCTGCACACAGCTTTACACATACTGCGACAAAACTTAAACAGCATGTAGCAGGCAGTGCTGCCGCCAAACTTGACTGTTGCAGTTCTATGGGGCCACGCCAGAACCTCCCACGTAACTGTGTGCAATGCAGGGCCGGGACAAGGGGAGGGACGGCTGCCCTGGGCACTGTGGTATCATGTGAAGGGGGGGTGGATTGTGTTGAGAGGGGGAATTTTGGGGGGCGGCTGGGGGTAAGAATTTTTCTAGGAGGGCAAATTTGGAGAGGTGTGCTAGGAGTGGTAATTTGGGAAGGGGTTTGTGTTGGGAGGGAGAATAGGGGAAGAGGATTTATGCTAGGAGGAGGGATTGGGGGGGGGGTTGTGCTAAAAAAGTAGTTTGGTAGAGTGAAAATATATATATTGTTTTTTTGGGGGGGAGGGTTGTGCTAGTAGGGATGATTGGGGGGTATTTGTGCTATGGGGGGAAATTTGTGGAAGGAGGGGGGTTGTGTTAAGATTGGGGGAGGGGAATTTGGAGTTGGAGATTTGTGCTTGGGAGGGGAAAGATTTGATGGGGGGGGGGAATTTATGCTGGGGGCACACTGGGAGAGAGAGGATTTGAGCTGAGTGTTTAGGGGGTGAGCATGCAGATTAGTGCTCAATTTTTTTTTTGGGGGGGGGATTTTTTCTGACACATAAGACCCCATTCACACTGCCGCTACCAGAAAGTCGCCTCATAAGGGGCGACTTGTTAGCGTAACTTTCAGCGCCACTTTGCGCGAATTCAGCGCGACTTGTATGATAGACGACTTTGTACGACTTTGTATTTGGCCAATCAGAATATGATGGTTCTGGGTCATGCTCAATCACACAAAAAAAGGTTCGTAAAAATTGTCGTTTTTGATAGAGACCCAATTATTGAAAAAATTATTGAAAAAAAAAAAAAAGAGATCTCTTTGGATTTAGTGTCTGGGGGGTCTAAAAAGTGTACCTGTGAAGTTTCAGCTCTGTAGCATGTCCAGAACCAGAAAAAAAAGATAATTTTTCTTAGAATTTTTAGTAGCACAGGGATGGGGCTTTGCTCCACCTAGGCGTTTTTGTTGCAGGCGTTTATCCGGCATTTTTTGGGCGTCTTTGGAGGCAGGCATGACATCTGAACTTCTGTATAGGGGTATATATACACACATACATATATGTATATATACACATACACACATATAGGTGTAATAGGAGCGGAGCCACATCCCTGCAAATAATTTCATTAGCGCATGGATGTGGCTCCGCTCCTATCACACCTATATATGTGTATGTGTATATATACATATATGTGTGTGTGTATATATATATATATATATATATACCCCTACACAGAAGTTCAGATGTCATGCCTGCCTCCAAAGATGCCCAAAAAATGCCCGATAAACGCCTGCAACAAAAACGCCCATGTGGAGCGGAGCCCCATCCCTGCGCTACTAAAAATTCTAAGAAAAATTACCTTTTTTTCTGGTTCAGGACCATTTTAATGGAAAGTCGGATCACAAGTCGCTTCAAATAAGATAAGGAGGCGACTCCCATTGAAGTCTATGGGACAAGTCGGATCACAAGTCGACTCAAAGTAGTACAGGACCCTTTTCTGAAGTCGGAGCGACTTCAGTAGTGCCAATTAAGACGGCACTCATTGATTAACATTGCTTTTGTTATGTCAAGCGACTTGGGGTGACTTGAGGGCACACAAGTCGCCCCACAAGTCGTGGCAGTGTGAATGGACTCTAATGCTCATACATCTTGGGAAGGGAAGGGCGCAATTTGGCATGGTCGCACTGAGCTCTAGACGACCTTGTTCCGAGACTGGTGCAATGCATAAGTTACACTGCAGTTATAGGGTTAAAACAGGTGGTGAGGCAACAGATCGCCTCCTCACAGCTTGTCAGACACCTCTGAAAAGCGATCCAAGCATGGATCATTTTTTAGAGGATCAAGAGTGCTTGTTGCACTTGTGTACAAGCCCTAAGGGTAGTATACTGACCATCACAGTAGGGAAAGCATTGATCCCTAAGGAATTTCCTTAGCAGAGGTTTCCCAAGACCTGAAAATTCATTCAAGGTTACCTCTGGGGTAAAAAGGTTGACTTCTATAAACTATTGTAGCACCCTACTAGATAGGTGCTTGGAAAAAGCATGTTGTGGCCCTGTCTGCTTATTAGAGGGACCTGATCAGTTAGCTAATCGGTCACGTGTTTCCAGGTGTGGTCTGTTGAGTCTGGGGAGTCTCCCCACTGTATCCAATGAGGAACCTTGTTGGACAGTGGAGGGAATCTGGCAAATAGCACACCAGGGTTTATGACTGTCCCAGTGGGCAGGGATTGCCTCAATGTACCCTGGGATTTGGAAAAAATCCTGGAGGGAGCACGTGACAGAGTCTTTTGGCGGGAGCATTAGTCCCAGGAGGAGGTGACGGCTGTTCCTCTCCTGTAAAGGTGTAAAGGTGGTCCAGGCGGTTGGCCTAGGGACCGGAGGTTGAGCTGAGCTTCAGAGAGGATCCAAAATGTGCTGACCGAGTGATGCTGCTGGGCAGGGATCTTCAGGAAAAACAGTGTCGTGAGTACTCAGGATCTGCCCAGGGTTTGCCTAAGAGAGGGGACCACTCCAGAAAGGTCAAAGGGGATCCAGGAGCCAGCTAACCAGTAGTGTACAGTAAAGCAGGTGCCAAGTATTAATGCCCTGAAGAAAGGGAAGTAAAGGGGGCGCCAGGAAGGGCCCTGAAGTGTTCAGCAGTACAGTAATGGCACTTTTCCACTGCAAGTACCGGCTCGGCTCTACTCGGCCCTGCTTGGCCCGGTTTGCTTTTCCACTGCTGGTACTGCATGGTACGGTGTTGGAACGGTTCGGTACGGTACGGTATGGCTTGCTTTTCCACTAAAGTAGTACTAAAGTTAAGTGGGTGGGATAACAAAGATTCTCTGACCAATCAGTGACTAGTAGTAACTGCATGCAAAGGATTGTGGGATATGGTACCGGGTATGGTACCTCTTGGAACCACAATCGAGGTTGTACTGTTTTTGAGAGCCGAACCGCTCAGTTCCATGCAGTGGAAAAGCGCTGCCGTACCGAACCGTTCCTACACCGTACCATGCGGTACCAGCAGTGGAAAAGCACAAAAGCGAGCCGAACCGTTCGGTTCCATGCAGTGGAAAAGCGCCATAAATGTTGAAAGTCCGCTACCTCAGGAAGGAGTACCTCAGGGAGCTCTAAGGACTTTTAGCAGTCAAAGGTCAAGTCAGAGTTAACCGGCATCCAGCCAGCGTTAACCAGCGTCAAGCAGCATTTTGTAGAGTCCCTGCCTATTTGTGCATAGTTCAGTTGTTGGAGTATCCCAATCATCCCTTCTCCTATCCAAGTTCTCAAATAAACCCTATAAACCAAAGAAACTGGACTGGTTCTTATCTGAGGCGCTCAAACTTGGAGAAGCATGCCTAAAGGTACTATTGCTGCTAGCGGTAACCCAGGGGGACCCACACTCAGCAGCTCCCTTGGGAGTAGTGCTACACTATCATTATGCTTTTGAATCTGAAATTTTGAATATTATGGTGCAGTGCCTTAGTTCCAAATATTTAGCAAAGTGTTCCTTGCCTTTTAGCGAAATACAAAAATATGTTTTTTTGCATTTTGTAGGTCCTGAAACATTTGAGGCACTTAAATTTCACCAATAACATGGGGGAGCAAGTGGACTTCAATGACTTTGGAGACCTGGTGGGGAATTACACCATCATCAACTGGCACTTGTCCAAGGAGGACGGCTCGGACGAAGTGGTCTTTGAAGACATCGGTCACTACAATGTGTATGCCCGGAAAGGGGAGCGGCTTTTCATTAACGAGAGCAAGATCCTGTGGAGTGGATTCTCAAGAGAGGTAGGTGACGTTATTTTGGGGGGGTCTCTTCAGGAGACGCCCGGGGTCTTTTTTTTTTTTGTGTTTGTGAATTAAAAGAGCACAATCCACAATACATTAAAGTAGAGGTTGAAAGCTTCAATACTGTTTTGCTTGCATCTATCTAGCAAAGGTTACTTTGCGTTAAAAACAAGGAAACTTAGACCTGTGCGGTGTATAAATGTGCTTTTACTATGCAAAAGCAATCTGTACATACAAAACTATTACAATAATACAAGACTGGCAGATACAGATAAAGATATATATATATATATATATATATATATATATATATCAAGAATACTTAACTAAAAGAAGTTTGCAGCCATGGAGTCCCATTCATGCACATGGCTCAGGGAAGTCAGGATCAGCTTCTTGCTTCATGGATGTTTCTTGTGAGACTGACTTTCTTGCATCTTTGGCCAGAAGTATTTAGAATATACCATCCCCCCAAACCAACACCCTTTGTCCTGAAAAGGGCTTGCTTATCCATTGTTTGGACTGTGACTAATACTTTAAAGGGGGGGAGGTTAGGCTTTGAAAAGAAAGGTATGACCTTATATGGCTTCTTGACCAGAGATTACAATGCATTGGTGAGCCACTGTATTAAATATGCAATTTCCACAACAAATACTTGCCCAACTGAAGGTAATTTCTTGGTGTGTCCAGCTTTAACAATTCCACCACTTAGTTTTTTAAGGGCTCTTTTACACTTGCTTTGACCTTATCCAGTTCTGGACCGGAAGGATTTGCCCCCTTAATGACCAGGCCATTTTTTGTGATTCGGCACTGCGTTATTTTAACAGGCAATTGTGCGGTCGTGCGACACTGTACCGAAATAAAATGTATGTCCTATGTTTTTCACAGAAATAGAGATTTCTTTTGGTGGTATTTGATCACCTGTGCAATTTTTATTTTTTGCGCTATAAACAAAAAAATTCTGTAAAAAAAAAAAAAAAATAATAATTTTCACATTTTGCTATATAACATTCCCAAAAAAAATTTAAAATCAAATTTTTTCATTCTTTTAGGCCAATTTGTATTCCGCTACATATTTTTGGTAAAAAATCCCAATAAGCGTATTTTAATTGGTTTGAGCAAAAGTTATCGTGTCTACAAACTAGGTCATTTTTATTTTTTATTTTTTTTGGAAAATCCACCACTGAGTGCCGGTTCACACTGATCCGACTTGTCAGGCGCCTGACAAGTAGCGGACCGTGCTGTGCAATTGGAACCGTTCTAATAGGAGCGACTCAAGTAGAGAAAGGGAATACAAATAAGACACGTGGCCACTCCCTAAAACTAGAGGAAAAACGGTTTAACCTTAAAATACGTAAGGGGTTCTTCGCTGTCAGAGCAATAAGAACGTGGAATTTGCTTCCACAAGCCGTAGTATCAGCAGGAAGCATTGATAGTTTCAAAAAACTATTAGATGGGCACCTTAAAGACCACAACATAGAGGGGTATTCAATGTACAGTTAACAGCAAACACACACACACATCATAGGTTGAACTGGATGTACTGATGTCTTTTTTCAACCTCACAAACTATGTAACTATGTAAGAAGTAACCCCCAGCTCTGCTCCACACTGCACACCAGATGTGACGTCTGCACCAGACACTTAGGGAAAAAGTATATACACATAAACCAGAAGTGACTGCTGATCAGTGGCGGCCGGTTCGTTAGGGGCGCCGCCCCCCCCCCCATCCATGCGTCCGGCCCCCTAATCTGCATGCAGGGGCGCCGGACGCATGGAGTTCAATGGGGATTTTTTTTTTTTGCATCACCTGATTAGAGCCAGAGGCTCTAATATGGCGTTGCAAAGGGTGGACCCGGGGCGCAGAGCAGTGCGTCCCGAGCCCACCCATTGTGTGACAATAGCGAATTAAAATTTGCTATTGTCACACCGATCCTCCTCCTGGCCAATCAGGAAGCGCGTCCAATACGCGCTTCCTGATTGGCCGCAAGGCAAACCCCATGCCATTGGGCGAGGAGGGGGCGGGAGCGGAAGGACTGGAGGAGACGCGCCGCCGGGACCGAGGAGAAGCCGCCGTTCGGGGGACTGAGGAGAAGCCGATCACCGCCGCTGCTGCTCCAGGTAAGTAAGGGGGCACACACGCTGATTTCTGCATTGGGGGAATGTATGCTGGTTACTACACTGGCGGCATGTATTGCTGGTCACTACATTGGGGGCATGCACACTGATCTGTGCATTGGGGGAATGTATGCTGGTCACTGCATTGGGGGCACGCACGCTGATCTTTGCATTAGGGGCATGTATGCTGGTCACTACATTGGGGGCATGTACGCTGGTCACTACATTGGGGGCATGTATGCTGTCACTGCATTGGGGGCATGTACGCTGGTCACAACATTGGGGGCGTGTATACTGGTCACTGCATTGGGGGCATGTATACTGGTCACTGCATTGGGGGCATGTATGCTGGTCACTTCATTGGGGGCATGTACGCTGGTAGCACTGCATTGGGGGCATGTACGCTGGTCACTGCATTTGGGGCATGTACGCTGGTCACTGCATTGGGGGCATGTACGCTGGTCACTGCATTGGGGGAATGGTATGCTGGTCACTGCATTGAAGGGGGCATGTATGCTGGTCTCTGCATTGGGGGCATGTACGCCTGATCTCTGCATTGAAGGGGGCATGTACACTGGTCACTGCATTGAAGGGGGCATGTACACTGGTCACTGCATTGAAGGGGGCATGTATGCTGGTCACTGCATTGAAGGGGGCATGTACGCTGGTCACTGCATTGAAAGGGGGCACGCTGGTCACTGTGCATTGAAAGGGGGCACGCTGGTCTCTATGCATTGAAAGGGGGCACGCTGGTCTCTCTGCATTGAAGGGGGCATGTACACTGGTCACTGCATTGATAGGGGGCACGCTGGTCACTGTGCATTGAAAGGGGGCATGCTGGTCTCTCTGCATTGAAAGGGGGCACACTATACCTTAATTACTGAAGGCCCCTTTCACACTTTTGTGACCTCAAAGTCACGCAACTTTTTTACAGCGTTTTTTGCCGCAAAGCAATGCCTATTACATTTTTCTGTTTGCGCCCTCCCCCCCCCCCCCAAAAAAAATTTTGAGCACCAGCCGCCACTGCTGCTGATAATGTCTTTCCAGATTGCTTGTTGTTTCCCAGTGCATCCTGGGATATCTCATACCTGCAATATCTACAAAACAAACTGAAGCTAAAGCTAAATAAAAGCCTCTCAAAAGCTGCAGGTGCGATAATTGAGCATTTTCATAGACCTCTTTGGAGATGGTTTGAAGCACCAACAAAGTGACACGGGGGATAATATTTGAAGTGAAGCAAACACAACGTGTAAACAGGACAAGTAAGCTTACCATTTTTTAAGTGACAGGTGCTTTGAATGGCATTCAGAGTGCTTTAAAAAAAAAAAAAAGCGTGTCCAATGCCCTCTCACCTCGGAGACGGTCTCTGATTTGTCCCAGGTTCTTTTCCCAGATAGTGCAGCAGCAGCCAGGCACACAATAATATTCACTCTTCTGGCCCAAAAAACAGTCTAGGGCAGCCTTTTCAACACAGAGGAACCCTTGAAATAAATTTCTGGTCTCGGGGAACCCCTGCTAAAAATTAAAAATCTACAACTCATGGCACATTAGTGTGACAGTCAGTGGGAAGAATGCTCCTTACTCTCATCATTGGGAAGAATTACCCCCCTTACAGAGAGCTAAAAGGGACAAAAAAAAACAATATTTTCCACTTTCTGCTATATAACATTCCCAAAAAAAAACAATTTAAAAATCAAAATTTTTTTAACATTTTAGGCCAATTTGAATTCTGCTACATATTTTTGGTAAAAAAAAAAAAAAATCGCAATAAGCGTATTTTGATTGGTTTGCGCAAAAGTTATTGCGTCTTCTAGCTACGGGAAAGATTTATGTAATTTTTATAGTTTTTTTTTTTTTTACTAGTAATGGCAGCGATCTGCGATTTTTAGCGGGACTGCGACATTGCGACGGACAGATCGGACCCCTAACTGACATTTTTGACACTTTTGGGGGGGACCAGTGATATTACTACAATAACCAGTGCTAAAATATGCACTGTCACTGTAATGACACTGGCAGGGAAGGGGTTAACACTGTGGGTGATCAAGGGGCTAAATGTAAGCCTAGTGGAGTGATTGTAACTGTATGGGGGTGGGGCTTGTGAAATGATCATAGAGACATGCGATCCTATATAGAAGGATCACAGGCGCTCTCATCATTCCAGGGAGAAGAACGGTCAGCTGTGTTTACAACAGCTGACTGTTCTTCTCTCTCAGTGGGGAGCGATCACAGGTGTCAGACGGCAAGCGGAGCCGCCTGCCCCGTGCATCGGAGTTCCCGCTGCTTAGTGCCAGAGGTGCACGCTCGCCCCCTAGCTGCAGGCGCGCGACCGACGTTTACCTACGTCGGTTTGCGCAGGAAGGCCGCTCTGCCGCAGTACATATGCGGTGAATGGTCCGGAACCGGTTAAAGCCCATTACTAATAGAAAAAAAAAAAAAAGATTCTGGGAGGATGACTGTAGCTGCAGTAACCCCTTCAACCTTGCAATGTATAGGTATGTCGCATAGGCTGAAAAGTGGTTAAAATGGTGATTTCCTATGAATGTCAGCACCATCTAATGTCAATAATGTGTTATTATTTCTGGAATACCTCAGTCAAGAAAATAGCACATTATACCACTAGATGGCGCTGATGATCATAGGAATATTATACAAAACAAAGGGATTAACGTGACGTTCGCACAGCAGATCTTCACATAAATAGACTCCTTAATTCCTCATTACTCTTTCATTTGGAACTGTGCCCTCAAGCATTGACAACAGAAGGTGGTAAACAATGGAAATACCATCGACTATAAATTTGCTGCAAAAAAACAAATACAGTTATTATTTAGTAATTACATCAGCCTTATAAAAAAGAGAATTTTGAAAAGCTGAAGCCGTTGTTTACCATCAAATTGATTGTAACTGTAACGTATCCATTCCAGTTTCTTGAAAAGTTGAATATTTATTAATGTTACTACTGAAGATGTTCATCTTACCTCTCCGGCAGGTTCCGTTCTCCAACTGTAGCCGGATCTGTCATGAAGGCACCAGGAAAGGGATTATTGAGGGTGAACCGACCTGCTGCTTCATGTGCGAGCCGTGCCCCGAAGGCGAGTACTCCGATGAGACAGGTAAGTGAAGGGGGGACACAGAAAACAATATTGGGCAGGGGAACTGATGATCTAATTAGGTATCCTCACCAAAAAGATGGGAACCTCTGTATACCCTCCCACTCACTCAATTAGGTAGGGCTCAATGGCCAGTGAAGCATAATTACAAAAAGATAGGCAGAGAAAAGAGCACTGCCCTAGGGGCCAAATTAGGAACCACCGGGGATTGGTAACAGGAAAACCACGATTGAATTTTTGTATCAATAAATTTGTAAGTTTCATACATTTTTGAGTCAAATAGTAGAAAAAATTTAAATGCAAATAACAAATATGTGCAAAGGTGCACCAATCTTAGGCTTCTATAGAAGCACATATTTTGGATTTTTTTTTTGGGTGGTGACAGCGACCAGCACTATGGTGGGTATATGAATCTTGTGTCGCCCTTCCATGTTCTCCTTGCTGCGAAGGCCAGGTATAGGCGGGGGCAGTGGCCATTTGTTTGTAGGGTTGGAATACTGGTAAGGGGACGCCCGGGACACCTTTGCTGCCATTGTGCTAAATGCTAGGTGCCCAGTGTGCCCCCCGTGCCTTTGAGGGGTGTGCTCCCATCAGATCTTTTCCAGCCTGTCTTCAGGGAAACATACAGTGCCTTCACAAAGTATTCACACCCCTTGAAATTTTCCACATTTTGTCATGTTACAACCAAAAATGTAAATGTATTTTATTGGGATTTTATGCGACAGACTGTGGTGGAAATTAAAAGGGCTTGTACTGAAAAGTACAAATGCGCCGCTCTCCTGTATAACTATTTACCAATTGTTCGGCGATAAAGAAAGGAACAAACGCGCTGGGTCATTTCGATGCCATCTGCCAGGTCTCTCTCCATTGGATATGTATGTGTGTGCATTTGTGTAAGAGTAAGTGTTTGTGTGTGAGAGTTTATGTGTGAGAGGTTATGTGTCTCTTAAATGGCTATGTGAGCTTGTGTCTGTGTGTCTATGTCTGTGTGTGTGTGTGTGTGTGTGTGTGTGTGTGTCAGTGTGTGTGTGTGTGTGTGTGTGTGCCTGCTTCTGTGTTCTGATCTGTTCTGAGCAGGGCTTGTTTATTTACAGCAAGTAAGTGAGTTACAGGGAGTGGCTTCATGGCCACCAATCACAGATACGTATACATTCAAAAAGCACAATAGAAGCTGTGGAGTATACGCCCATAGATGGACAAGAGTGAACAAAAGACTAAACTGCCAGAAAGCACATGGCTTTTCATTGTTCATTCATGTCAATCCATAAACATGCATTCCATTACCTGTTGGTGGGTTTCCATCAAACATGATTCATATATATAAACCAATTTTGATAGTGACCATTCTATTTGTTCCAGTTGATGAGGTTTTATCTGCATAAGATAATAGCAGCAGCCCCCCCCAGTCACACCGATCAAATGCGACTATAAGGAGCAGTCTATTAATCTTGGTAAAATAAGAATTTCCGTATCACAGACATATCTCAGCAGCACAGGGCCCTGACCTGCAGACATAGATCTGTGCGACGGACTCTCTTTGCTACAAGTATTGTGCCATCTCATCCAATGGAAGATTTTCACCAGCAAGTCTTTCCTGCAATGACAGTTAAAGCGATAATCACTGTAAATATCGATTATCGGTAAAACCGACACTGGGAGACATAATGACTATTTAAACTAAAATCAAAATTTCCACAACACAGACCGACACAAAGTGGCACATAATTGTGAAGTGGAAGGAAAATGATTAATGGTTTTCAAAATCTTTTACAAATAAATTGAAAAGTGTGGTGTGCATTTGTATTCACCCCTCCCTCCCTCCGGAGTCAATACTTTGTAGAACCGCCTTTCCCTGCAATTACAGCTGCAAGTCTTTTTGGGGATGTCTCTACCAGCTTTGCATATATAGAGAGGGACATTTTTGCCCATTCTTCTTTGCAAAATAGCTCAAGCTCTGTCAGATTGGATGGAGAGCGTCTGTGAACAGCAATTTTCAAGTCTTTCCACAGGTTCTCAATTGGATTATTTTACAAATAAATATCTGAAAAGTATGGAGTGCATTTGTGTTCAGCCCCTTTTACTCTGATATCCCTAACTAAAATCTAGTGGAACCAATTGCCTTCAGAAGTCATCTAATTAGTAATAGTATAGCAAACAAAAAGAGGTGCCTTATTGGATGTATTCAATACAATCAGGAGACCCCCAAACCTAAGAAGATAATGAATAAAAAAAAAAGGAGGTTAGAGGGTACAGATCTGGACAACAAAGGTGGCAAGATACTGGCTCCTCTTGGTAAAAGAGATGGATTTGTTGAGGGGGGCTCCTGACAGGTGAGCGTAAGTTAATTAATCAACCACATACTGACCACATATTAACAAATACAAATAACTTTTATTAAATTATTAAAACAGATTAAAAGAGAAAAAAATTCTCATGATGGCATATACAACATATCCATGGTAGTCTCAACCCAACAAAGGGACGTGTCTGACGTGTTTCGCCCTTGGGTGTGCTTCCTCAAAGACCACGTTGAGTCCCAGGTAGACACATTATTAATAATGTTGAATAGTGATGCTGGAGAACCAGGAGGTCCGGTCATTGATCATGCGCATGGCTCCATATCCATCCTCGGAGGGTTAAGGCAAAAGGGGCTCATAGCCCAAGGATACTGAGAACCAGGGCTGTCCCAGAGGGTGAGGTGTCGATTCCGGCACACTCCCGAGGTCAGCGCTAGCTAAAGTGCAAGTGGGGCCAAAAAAGAGACCCGGTATGTATTCCCTGCACGGATATGTAGATATGGATGTAAGGCTCTTTACATCACAGCCGAATCAGGACTCCAAGGTTGCCACCAGCTACAAAAGCGGAGGCCAGTAGCCCGTGATCTAATTAGTAAATAGAGTCCACCTGTGTCATTTAATCTCAGTATAAATACAGCTGTTCTGTGAAGCCCTCAGAGGTTTGTTAGAGCACCTTAGTGAACAAACCGCATCATGAAGGCCAAGGAACACACCAGACAGCTCAATAATAAAGTTGTGGAGAAGTTAAAAGCAGGGTTAGGTTATAAAAAAATATCCCAAGCTTTGAACATCTCATGGAGCGCTGTTCAATCCATCATGGGAAAATGGAAAGATTATGGCACAACTGCAAACCTACCAAGACATGGCCGTCCACCTAAATTGACAGGCCGGGCAAGAAGAGCATTCCTCAGAGAAGCAGCCAAGAGGCCCATGGTAACTCTGGAGAAGCTGCGAAGATCCACAGCTCAGGTGGTTGAATCTGTCCACGGGACAACTATTAGCCCAGATTTACACTGAGGCCGGTTTAAAATCGTGCAAGTTCAGCTTAACTTGCACAATTTCAAACCGGCATTTTCAGTCCGACTTCGGAGGCGATTTCACAGACATCTGTGCTGGCTTCTGCACAGATGTCTATTGAAATCGCCCCCCCCCCCCCGAAGTCTTCAAAAATAGTACAGAAACCACTTTTGGGAATCGGTGCAGCGCCGCAAAGTTGTCATCCCACCGTTTCGGACGGTGCCATTGTGGGCAATCAACTTGCATGTCAAAATGGACCAATGTGAACGTGGGCTTCATCGTGAACTCCACAAATCTGGCCTTTATGGAAGAGTAGCAAGAAGAAAGCCATTATTGAAAGAAAGCCAGGAGAAGTCCCATTTGCAGTTTGCGAGAAGCCATGTTGGGGGGACACAGCAAACATGTGGAAGAAGGTGCTCTGGTCAGATGAGACCATAATGTATATTTTTGGCTGAAAAGCAAACGCTATGTGTGGCGGAACACTAACACTGCACATCACCCTGAACATACCACCGTGGCAGCATCATGTTGTGGGGATGCTTTTCTGCAGCAGGGACAGGGAAGCTGGTCAGAGTTGTTAGGAAGATAGATGGACCTGAACCAATTGCAGAGCCTCTCCGTAATCCCCAGAGATCAAAGGTCTTCATATTGGCTGGCTGGAGGAGAGGGTAGCCTTGTACACTGAACATTTACTTCTTTTCATTAATGACCCGAGTCCCTCTCTGGGGGGTGCTCTCTGGATTCTCAATACCTTCTTGGAAGTTACAGGCATCCAGGTGAACTAAGTCTTTGCTTTAGTGAAATACAAAGGGTCTCCGATTAGAACCTCTCTCCCTCCTTGCGAGTCTGCTTACTGGGACTGGTTGAAGAACTGACCCCTACAGTGGCAGAACGGATGCTGCTGGCACTCCTTCTATTCCACGCAAGGAAGGCAATAACCCTAGCCTGGAAAAAAAAAAAAAAAACCTACTCCTCCAACAGTATCAGCCTGGATAAAATGGGTCAACCATGCCATTCCCCTCTATAAGGATGCCAACTATAATAGAGGATGCCCAAAGAAGTTTGATAAAGTTTGGGGTAAATGGCTCAAGGGCGACTTTACAGCAATTATATCTGAGGTCCTACTTTAAGGGTAAATTTACGGTTATAACGTTTTTCTCAACAGCTCTATTTTGGTGGGAGGGTACACAGGGCTGTGCCGGCCTTTTCGGGGGTTTTTTTTTTTTTTTTGTTCTACTTACATGTAATGTATTGGGGAGGGCCATCCACACACACCTTGTGTTGTTTTATATTCTCTTTGGTTATTTGTTATTGATGGCCGTGAGAGGCACTGGCGGTCTGTATAAGGTTACCCCTGCATGGGTCATGTTTATAAAACCTCTAATAAAAAGAATTATTAAAGGAAAAAAAAATGGATGGAGCCAAATACAGTCTGCAAAAAAGACTTGGGCGGAGGTTCACCTTTCAGCAGGACAACGGCCCAAAACATACAGCCAGAGCTACAATGGAATGCTTTAGATCCAAGAATATTCATGTGTTAGAATGGCCCAAAGTCCAGACCTAAACCCAATCGAGAGTCTGTGGCAAGACTTGAAAATTGCTGTTCACAGATGCTCTCCATCCAATCTGACAGAGCTTGAGCTATTTCGCAAAGAAGAATGGGCAAAAATTTGACTCTAGATTTACAAAGCTAGTAGAGACATAACCAAAAAACTTGCAGTTGTAATTGCAGTGAAAGGGGGTTCTACAAAGTATTGACTCAGGGGGGCTGAATACAAATTGCAGGGGGGCTGAATACAAATGCCCCCCTGCAATTTTTTTGGTTATGTCTCTACTAGCTTTGTAAATCTAGAGTCAAATTGTTGCCCATTCTTCTTTGCGAAATAGCTCAAGCTCTGTCAGATTGGATGGAGAGCATCTGTGAACAGCAATTTTCACAGATTTATTTGTAAAAAATGTTGAAAACCATTTTCCTTCCACTTCACAGTTATGTGCCACTTTGTGTCGGTCTATCACATAAAATCCCAATAAAATACATTTAAGTTTTTGGTAACATGACAAAATGTGGAAAATTTCAAGGGGTATTAATACTTTTTCAAGGCACTGTAAGCAGGAGGAGCTTCTAGTCCTTTGCTGCTGGTCACGTTCAACATAATAAAAAACAAATATCAATAAACTGTTTTAAATTGTCATACAAATATACTGTATATTTGAAATCAAATTTATTATTTTTTGGCAACATGGTGGATTAGCTAGATTTCTGCCAGTCACAGGCTGTGCCGTAGAATAAGGGGGAGCTGAAGCCTCCATCAATCTTCATGTAATATCCTGCCCCTGTGGTGTTTAGCTGGTTATTGGGCTTGGGGGAGGAGGGAGGTAGTGGGCTGTCATTTACCACTGTGTATATGCCCACGTATGTGACTCTATAGTCACATGGGCTGCTCAGATGTAATAGGGAGAAGATGCTCAGCATAGAAACTCACTGAAAACTGAGCATGTGCAGATTTAGCAACAACAGCTGCAAACTCCCTAGCTGAATTGGAGACGTGGACAGGAGGTGAGATAGAGATCGACCAGGTTTTTTGCAGAATACAGAAAAGGAATCTCATAGTGATGAAGTGGGTATAAACAGCATGTAATACGCCATATACTGATCGTTTTTTATGATGTGGGTTTAGTGACACTTTAGGAACCATCCATAGAGGTAAGAGTGCCACCATTGCATTTCCCCCATAACACCACTTTCTCTTTTCCAGATGCAAGCGCTTGTGAGAAATGTGCTGCAGAATACTGGTCGAATGAAAACCACACATCCTGCATTGCCAAGGAGATTGAGTTCCTGTCTTGGACGGAACCATTTGGGATTGCTCTCACCATGTTCTCCATCTTGGGAATATTCCTGACATCCTTCGTACTCAGCGTGTTCATAAAATTCCGCAACACACCCATTGTTAAGGCAACAAACCGCGAGCTCTCCTATCTCCTGCTCTTCTCATTGTTGTGTTGCTTCTCCAGTTCCCTCTTCTTCATCGGTGAGCCAGAGGATTGGACATGCCGGCTGCGGCAACCAGCTTTTGGCATCAGTTTTGTGCTTTGCATATCCTGCATCCTGGTGAAAACCAACCGCATCCTGCTTGTGTTTGAGGCCAAAATCCCCACGAGCTTTCAGCGGAAGTGGTGGGGCCTAAACCTCCAGTTTCTTCTGGTTTTTCTGTGTACTTTCGTGCAGATTGTTACGTGCATCATATGGCTATACACAGCGCCTCCCAGGGCTGCTAAGAATCACGAGGATGAGATCATATTCGTCATTTGCAATGAGGGATCATTGATGGCTCTTGGATTCCTGATTGGCTACATTTGCTTGCTGGCGGGAATATGCTTTTTCTTTGCTTTCAAGGCACGGAAGCTACCAGAAAATTTCAACGAAGCCAAATTTATCACATTTAGCATGCTAATATTCTTCATTGTCTGGATATCCTTCATTCCGGCCTATGTAAGCACCTACGGGAAGTACGTTTCGGCTGTTGAGATCATTGCCATTCTGGCCTCGAGTTTCGGCCTGTTGGCTTGCATCTTCTTCAACAAGCTCTACATCATTCTGTTCAAACCATCCAGGAATACCATCGAAGAGGTCCGTTGTAGCACAGTGGCTCACGCTTTCAAGGTTGCAGCCCGAGCTACTCTAAGGCGCAGTAACGTGTCCCACAAAAGGTCCAACAGCTTGGGAGGTTCTGCAGGCTCTACACCATCGTCCTCCATCAGCAGCAAGAGCAATCACGATGAACATTTCACCGCAGCTGACCGAGCCAGAAGCTGCAAGCAGAAAGTCAGCTTTGGCAGTGGCACGGTCACCTTATCCCTGAGTTTTGATGAACCTTCCAAGAATTCAGTGTCCAACAAGGTCATGAGGCAAAAGAACTCCCTGGAAGGGAAAAACAGTGATGACAGTTTGATGAGACATAAAGCTTTACTCCCGCTCCAAAACAGTGATGGCGGAAGCGAGTCCAGCTTCCGAACAGCCTCCAATGTCGACGAGACGGAGAATCATGAGGCGCCAAGCCAAGCCGGCCCCGAAAACCAAAGCATAGTGGCTTCCTTGGCTCAAACAGAGATTTTGAAGAAGGAGGTTGATGGAACAATCACAGAAAATATGAATAAATCTTAATTACGATCTTACCGTTTAGACTGACCTTGATAGGGAATGAGATCTTTTAAAATTGAACAAAGACTCATCCTGGATGGAACGTATGATAAATTTACTGGAGACTTCTTTCTCCATCTGTGTATTAATGTTGACTGATTGAAGGAACATATAGGATTGTATACATTTGTCGTATATTTGGTATTTCATATTCACATATACTTCCTGTTGGGGACAATTTTTCTGTTTGCTGTATAAAAAAAAAAAAACGTTCCCAGTTTGAAGAACTGCAGTAGTGACAGACCCGTTGTAGGTGAATTATTGATCTGTGGTAATTGATGACTTTATATTTGTGATATGTACCCAGTTAAGGCTGTTTGAAACCTGTGAGTTGCTCATACTGTGGTGCCGACTTGTTTTCCGATGCCTGGTCGGGAGGGGTGGGGGGGCTTGGTGGGGCTACATTGGTAAACCTGGTCTGGTCTGTCTGCATTGGTGGTATTAAAAATAATAAACTGTAAACATAGAACATAATGGCACACTTTATTTTATCTGAAAAATCTATTTCCTAAAGAAAACAAACTTTTGTTGGCTCTTGGCACTTTAGGGCTCATTTACACTTGCTTCATAATGTGACATTGGACACCCTTTTTTAAAGCGCTCTGAATGCCAATCAAAGCCCCTGTCACTAAATAAAATGGTTACCTTACAGCCCTGTTCACACTGTTGTGTTTGTTTTGCTTCAAAAATTATACCCCATGTTGCTTTCTTGGTGCTTCAAAGTAGGGATCGATCGATTATTGGCAACGCCGATATGCACTTTCCCCGATATATCGGAATCGGCCCCTAAAGTTACCAATATTGCCGATATTTCGGGAAAGTGCTGTACCGGAGTGATGCCTGCAGCTAGAGGCATCACCCCGGTACCGGTGTCTATAGCCGACGGTCAGCTGTCTTGTAATGACAACCGATGTGGCTGAGAAGCCCCTCGGATGTCATTACAAGGAGCGGGAGGGGACGTCCCCCTCCCGCCGTCTTCTGCGACTCGCCTGGGTCTCCCGTCCCACCGGGAGACCCGGGCATCCTACCTCCACGGCTGCCGAAGAGAAGACCCGATCAAAGCCGCATTCTGCTCTGATCTGGTTTCCATGTAAGAAAACCTGGAAGTGATGTCATGACTTCACTTCCGGGTACTTGGTGCCAAATTAAAAAAAATAGCATTCAAAACAGCCAAACTTGGCATTTTGAATGCTTTTAAGTGCAGAGCAGGGGTTTGGGGTCTTTTAGACCCCCAGATACCTCCACAAGGGTACCTATGAAAAAAAAAAAAAATTTTAAAAATATAAAACATTTTTTTTTAATGTCTGTAAATATCAGCCAATATCGGTCGATACCGATATCCGATGACCAAAATATCGGTATTGGCATTAAAAAAACTATATTGATCGATCACTACTTCAAAGCATTTCCAAAGCCTCCGTAGAAGTCTATGACAACATTCGCTAACAGCATCTGCAGCTTTTGAGAGGCTTTTATTCAGTGTTAGCTTTGTTTTGGAGGTATTGTAGGTATGAGATATCCCAGGATGCAATGGGAGACCAACAAGCAAACTGAAAGGCGTCATCAGCAGTCACTTCTGGTTCATGTGTATATATTCTAAGAGTGTCTGGTGCAGACGTCACATCTGGTGTGCAGTGTGGAGCAGCAGAAAGGTGAGCGGGGCCTGGACCGGAATGGAGGAACTAGCACATGGCACACTATATCTGAGGGTGAGCGGATACAGAAGAGAGAGGACTAAGCAGCAGAGGATCAGAAGAACTGGGGGACTAGAGCAGGAGAAACTAGGAGATGTCACGTGGTGAGCAGCGTGGCCGCAATATAGCGGGAACCAGAGAAAGAGAAGGACCAGCAAACCAGAGGAGCAACAGAGCTGGGGGTTACTTCTAAACGGAGGATCAGCAGAGCTGGGGATTACTACTGAGCAGGGGATGAGCAGAGCTGGGGGGTTATTACTAAGTGGGGGATCAGCAAAGCTGGAGGTACTACTGGGTGGGACATTAGCCAAGCTACAGGTATTACTGGGCAGGGGATCTGCTGAATGAGGGTACTAATAAGCTGGGGGGGGTCTGCTGAACAGGGGTACTAATGAACTGGGGATCTGCTGAGTGGGGGTACTACTGAGCTGGGGATATACTTTAAACAAATAGAAAATCACACACACGGCATTTGCCAAGCTTTATTAAAGCTTCAAAAAAAGCATCATCAAAAGCACCATTGAAGCATCAATAAAGCATGTTGAAGCAGTAGTTGCTATAATGTGTGTTAAAGTCAAAGCAAGTGTAAATGAGCCCTTAATGTAAAGGTGAGCGCCCATACAAGATCCAATGCCCCAAGCAACATGGTGTCCCAAAGCATGGGGTCTGGGTATGGCTCCCAAGGTTTTACCAAGGTTGCCACCAACCCAAATGCACTGCTTCTATTGTAGAAGAAGGCAACAGTGAAAGAGATTGAAGAATCCAAAAATAAAATCAACTAGTTAGGCTAAAGTGATGTCTCTGCAAGGGAGAAGTCCAACACCTTAGGGCACTAGCAAAAAACAGAGGACTCACGGAGTCAGGTAGGGTTAGAGGGGAGGCATGTCCTCAAAAAGCTTTAGCAGTGTCCAACAACCTGAAGGTGCGAGCCTATAACCGAACGCGAGTGCCCACACAGGATCCAGTGCCCTAAGCAACATGGCGTTCCCACAGTGTGGGGTCCAGGTATGGCTCCCAAGTTTTTACCAAGGTTGCGCCTACCTGAATGCACTGCTTCTGCTGTAGTATAAGGCAACAGTAAAGGAGATAGTTGAAGAGTCGATTGAAGAATCCAAAAAATAAAATGATAAACTAGTGATATGTCCACAAGAGAGAAGAGGTCAGAAACCACTGAGGACTCACAGCATTAGGTAGGGTTAGAGGCGAGGCATGTCCTCAAGAAGCTTTGCCAGTGTCCAATCACCTGTAGGTATGAGCCTATAACCCAAGGTGAGCACCCATACAGTATTCATTGCCCTGAGCAACATGGTGTCCCCACAGTGTGGGGTCCAGGTATGGTTCCCAAGGTTTTGCCGAAGATGTGCCCATCCAAATGCACTGCTTCTGCTGTAGTATAAGACAACAATGAAGGAGATGGTTGAAGAGTTGATTGAAGAATCCCAAAAAAATAAAATAAACTAGTTAACTATTAAAGTGTGCTACATGGATATTAAATAAATGGGATTGTACCTGCGTCCTAAAGTTCACATATCATTATGGAAATTGGGTTGAGGCACTGAGGACTTTCATGGTACCGCAAAGACTTATTACTCCATAATTTTAAAAAAATATATACATTTATTGATTTATACAAATATTAAAAAAACACAACCACCCATAAGAAGGGGGGATACAAACAACACAAATAATGGTATAGTAGTCCACTAAAGACACCTAGGCCATCTAAAATGAACTATACCAAAACACTTAGACAATAAAAATGGATTTTTGTAAAATCTTACCGTAAAATCCTTTTCTCTTAGCTCATTGACAGACGTAGTCCTCGGTGATACAGCACCTTCGGGTTATGTTGCCTCCACAGGAGCAGGACTAGACAGGAAATTAAAATGCTCTGGCCACACCCTAGGGGCAGTCCCAGAGGGTATATCCTCTCTCTCTCTGCCTCAGCAAATCAGTTATGTCAAAAAGCAGTCTTTAGAGATTTTAACCCAACCCAACTCAAAAACAGAGGGGCGGGGACTACGTCTGTCAATGAGCTAAGAGAAAAGGATTTTACGGTAAGATTTTACAAAAATCCATTTTTCTCTATCGCTCATTGACAGACGTAGTCCTCGGTGATACAGCACCTTCGGGACGTCCCAGAGCAGTATCACAAATGAGGGGTGGGAAAATGAAAATCAAATCCCAATCTAGAAGGCCCAACCAGTGCCAACTAGAAGTTTACAATGCTCATCCTTAATGATGAGACTCAACAAAAAAGGAAAATTTTTTTTTTTTTTTTCAAACAGAAAAAAAACCCTCGAGGTAGACCACCGGTCTCCTCAAATTGCGGCCTGCAAAACCTTGCGGCCAAATGAGGCATCCGCCGATGCCGTCACATCAATTTTATAGAATTTTGTAAAGGTATGTACCGACGACCAGGTGGCCGCCTTACATACCTGGACCACTGACGCCTGATGGCGAAAGGCCCAGGAAGTACTGAGCGCTCGAGTGGAGTGCGCCCTAACAGGGAACGGAGGACTCTGACCCTTAATAGAATAAGCCTGTACCACCGTCTGTCTAATCCATTTGGCAATGGTCGCGGCAGATGCAGGCAAACCCTTTCTGGGGCCATCCGTGATCACAAAAAGTGAATCCGTCTTACGGAATGATTCCGTAGCTTTCAGGTATACCCTGATTGCCCGAACCACATCTAAGGAATGCAACGCATGTTCCCGATGATGCTTGGGCTGAGGACACAAGGAAGGTAGTACAATATCTTCATTCAGATGAAAATCTGAAACCACCTTAGGAAGAAAGGATGGCTTAGAATGAAGTACTACCTTATCCCTATGAATCACTAGGTATGGGGACTGGCATGATAATGCAGCCAGTTCTGACACCCTGCGAGCAGAAGTGATAGCCACCAAGAAGGCCACCTTCTGGGATAAAGTAAGCAAGGGAATCTCCCTGATGTTTTCAAAGGGAGGTTTCTGTAGAACCGACAAAACTAAATTAAGATCCCAGGGCGGTAAGGGCGCGCGGACTGGTGGAGCCAGGTGCCGCACCCCCTGGATGAAATTCCGCACCAAGGACTTGGTAGCTAAAGGTTTCTGAAAGAAGATTGCTAATGCTGAAACTTGACCCTTGATGGTGCTCAAGGCTAGCTTCTGCTCAACCCCTTGTTGCAAAAAAGCCAATATTCGAGTCACCGAATAGGTACGTGGAGGAAATCCTAAAGATTCGCACCACGCAATATAAGTCTTCCATGTGTGATAATAGACCTTGCTGGAAGTCGCTTTCCTTGCTTTAATAAGGGTAGGAATGACTGAAGCAGACAAACCTCTGTCCTTCAGTACTTGGGTCTCAATGGCCAGGCCATTAAAACCAGCGACTATAAAGCACGATGGTAAATTGGTCCTTGAGACCACAGACACTCCCTAAGACGAAGTTCCCACGGAACGTCTGCGACTAGCATGTCCAAGTCGGCCAGGCCGGCTTGACGAGGCCAGCCTAGAATTTCTAGGACCACTGGCGCTGATTGGATCTGAACCAGGCGTCCCTAGAGGTATCTGGCCCCGACCATCCGAGAAAGTCTGGTCGTTTTCTGTTCCCACACATTTATCAGATACCTGATAGTTATCAGGAAGGGTGATCTTTTCTGGTTGAACCTCAGGGACCGAAGTCACCCGACTAGAGGCTTCTTGGCCTGTCTGGTCGACCAGATCCGATTCCTGTGAGGCATTGGGACTAATCTTAGGAAAAGGTAAAGGAAAAGATCTATTCAGGGAACGGTAACTACCGCTTCCTGTAATACTTAAATGTTGGAAGGGAAGAATCGCACCGGTAGTAGTAGTTGATGCTCGATCTAATGTCCTGAATACCGGTGAAAACGTCCCCCCACCCTGAAACCGGGTGGGGGCGCACCTTCAGGCTGTGTACTCCTTTGCTTCGGGTTTGGCTGAGTTGGTCCTCTGTTTGTCCGACCAGCCCTTCTTGAACCCTCCTGGAGGAGTCTTGCCTTTCCCGCTTGTTCCAGCCGGGCGCCCTTTATGGGCGGTAAAGAAAGGTCCTCGCTTGTTGCGAGGTCCCTTAGCTTTAGCAGCCTGTGGCAAAAAAGTGCTCTTGCCCCCAGTGGCATCCTTAATGATTTCATCTAGGGTGGCCCCAAATAGACGATTCCCCTGAAAGGGGAGATTTGTCAAGGTCTTTTTGGAACCTAGGTCAGCTGACCAGCATTTTAATAACCGCTGACATAGATGCATGCCCTAATAGGGGAGTAGTGTCCAAGGCTGCGTAACAGATAAACTGTAGCCCTTGTATAATTTGTTCCATCAAATCAGATGTCTCCTGGGGAATATCTTTTCCCCTAAGGTCTTGGCGTACCATTCTCGCCCATTCCGTAAGTGTCTGGGAAACTAGACCAATAACAATTACTGGTCTAAATGATGACCCTATCAGAGAGAAGATGGTGCGGGACTCTGCTTCCATCTTTCGATCCACCGGATCCTTAAAGGACGAAGTGTCCTCCACTGGGATAACCGTGGCTTTATTTAGCCTGGAAATAGGTGGATCCACCACTGGTGGTACCGTCCATTTCTTAATGATGGATTCCTCAAACGGATAGCGTCTAGCAATACGCTTGGAAATAGTAAAGGTACGTTTAGAATGCTCCCATTCTCCTTTAATCTTATTACCAAAACACTTGGGTACAGGAAAAACCTTCACCGTTTTGATGGGCTTGTTAGTACCAAAAGGAATCTCTGTTTCAGTTGCCTCTGCCGGTAAAACCTCAAGTTTTAAGGTTTCCTGCACTGCCACAACTAGTGCGTCCACCAATGCTTCTTCCTGAATTATAGCGGGAGAAGAAACGTCCTCCTCACTGTCTGAGGGAGCTTTACCTGAGGTAACAGCCCTTGCAGAGGGACCTGCAACTGCAGTGACCATCTCTGAATCTGAGTCAGAGGTGTCAGATAGTATAGGGGTAGGCGGGGGTCGCTTCCTTGACCCCCGTCCCTGACAGGCCGCCTCCACCCGAGCCACCATAGACTCCAAAATTGCTGTAAATGCCTCTACACTCTGTGCACCGGCGGGTCCCGTGGCCCCCTCGAGGGAAACAGGTGGGGGAATATGTGTGGCAGGGTCCATGATAATTCCAGTCACTTCCTGGATAATATAATTCAAAAATAAAAAACTTTTTTTTTTTTTTCAGACCCCCAGCGCCACAAAAGCCCCTTAGTGTTACCTGCTAGGGATCCCTATCGATCGAGAGAGAGAGAGATAGACCCCCAGGCTCACCACTTGATGCTCAGAGTTTAACTGCAACAGGTTACAGCGCTGTCTTGACAAACAGGAAGTCTTTTGGCTGGCTGCCCAGGAAGAAAGGAGGCTCCGCCCCTCTGCACGCCTTCCGGCGCCTCCCCTAGCTCCACGAGGTGTTTGGATCACCTCAAACATGGCCGCCCCCATGCTGGAGACACGAGGCTACGCCAAAATGGCGGCTCGTGCAATCCAGCAAAAAAAATGGCGGCGGCCTGTACTGAATAGCGGTGTGCTGCAGGGCACACAACACTCTCTCTGCATGGGGATTTGGCGTGGTTGGCGGTACCGGCCCTGGCGGACCGCATGGCCGTTCGGAAGGCCTGCTTATAGCTGGAGATCTGATTTAGGAAGGCAGTCTACATGTCCGTGGCTTCTGACTGGTAGGTACCTTATTCTTATCACAGTAAGATTCCCAGAATGCCACTGATTACAATCTTTTAAACATGTATACAATTAGATTGTTAGCTCCCAAACCAAGCCTCCTGGCTCTTTGCACATAAAATCACACTCAAAGTAGGGGGATCTGTGTCATGTTATAGGATAGAGGGGGGACTCTATCTTACCATACAGAGAGGGGCCCGCGTTCACCACAAGACCCGTCAGGGGAAAAGGGGGAACATACTACTCACCATACCGGAACCAGGCGGGCACCAACTCCTGACAGTACCCCTCTCCACCGGGGCGGGAGGGCTGTCGACCGATATGGACGCCGTGACTCATGGTCTTTGGCGTTTCAGCGAGACGTTTAACTCGCGGGGTCAGTCCCTTAATGGGACTTTGTCGCGGCCGACCCAGCGCGGAGCTATGGCCTGCACGCGCTCGTAGGCTGAACTGGGGTGACCACCGGATCTCAACATCCAGCCCGTCGCCCAGTTCAGCTTTCTTGCTTGAAGATCTCACAGGAACACTGGAGAAAAAAAGCGGTCTAAAAAATCTTTTAAGAAAAAAATCTTGCCAGGACCGAAGATCCCAGCAAGGTATCTAGGTCCTTACTCCTAACTAGACAGAAAATAACTGATTTGCTGAGGCAGAGAGAGAGAGGATATACCCTCTGGGACTGCCCCTAGGGTGTGGCCAGAGCATTTTAATTTCCTGTCTAGTCCTGCTCCTGTGGAGGCAACATAACCCGAAGGTGCTGTATCACCGAGGACTACGTCTGTCAATGAGCGATAGAGAAAGTTCCTCTAGCATTGGATTGAATGTTCGCGTAGTTCCGCACACAGAGGGACCACTTGTCCGCCTCCAATTTACTCAACATGTTTCGTGGGGAGTCCGCTTCATCAGGATAACTATTCAGGAGGAATTAATCTATAAGAGAATGCAGATCATAGACAAGGATAATATGTATATCATAAATACACCAATAGGCAATAAGCCTTTGCGGTATCATGAAAGTCCTCAGTGCCTGAACCCAATAAACTAGTAAAGCCAAGAGTGATTTCCCTGCAAGGGAGAAAAGGCCCAACACCTTAGAACCCTAGCAAAAAACTCAGAGTCAGGTAGGGTTATAGACGAGGAGTGTCCTCGAAAGCTTTGTCAGTGTCCAATCTCCTGAGGGTATGAACAGGGTCTATGAATACTTTTATTAAAAAAGAATAGCGCACACATGCAAAAGAAATGACGATCATTCTACACTATCCATAAAAAAGGATGAATCCAGCCTCTCTAACCCTTGGAGACAACACTCCTTGCTGGGAGAGATGTGCAAATGCACTACAAGGGACTCCTCCTATATCTACTTGATAGTGGACACTGATAGAGTACAGGTGTGTGTGGGGGGGTGGGGTGGGGTGCTCAACCTCAGAAGTCTGGTCAGACCGAATACATAATAAACAAACAAAAGGTTGGGGGAGCAAACCCTAAACATGTATTTCTAAAGTCGGTGCCGCTATGGACCAAGCGACATGCATATTAAAAAAGAATAGCGCACACATGCAAAAGAAATGACTATCATCCTACACTATCCATAAAAAAAAGGATGAATCCAGCCTCTCTAACCCTTGGAGACAACACTCCTTGCTGGGAGAGATGTGCTAATGCACTACAAGGGACTCCTTGTATACATGTTCAGGGTTTGCTCCCTCAACTTTTTGCTTGTTTATTATGTATTCGGTCTGACCAGACTTCTGAGGTTGAGCACCCCACCCCCCCCCCCCCCCACACACACACACACCTGTACTCTATCAGTGTCCACTATCAAGTAGATATAGGAGGAGTCCCTTGTAGTGCATTAGCACATCTCTCCCAGCAAGGAGTGTTATCTCCAAGGGTTAGAGAGGCTGGATTCATCCTTTTTTATGGATAGTGTAGGATGATAGTCATTTCTTTTGCATGTGTGCGCTATTCTTTTTTAATATGCATGTCGCTTAGTTCATAGCTGCATCAGCTTTAGAAATACACGTTCAGGGTTTGCTCCCCCAACTTTTTGCTTGTTTACTATGAATACTTTGCCTGTGTCCTGAACACATTTTTGATTTAAAGTGTACTGCTAAACAAAACTTTTTGCTTGTTTTGAAAAGAGTAGAGAATGGTTGGAACCAATGTCGTTTTTTTTTTCCTTTTTGATAACCCATGTCCCATTGGGGAGACTGGTGGGGATCTCCAGCACATCTCTTGCTCATAATGAGCCTATCAATAATCTAGTGAAGCATGCAATGTTTCAAACCCATAAAAACAGCTTCTTCCTCAAACAAGTGTCAATAGCCACCGGGACAAATAAGAGGGGGTGTATCTCCTCGAGGGGGGGCACCTAAAGTACCTTACGATCTGCATACCCGATACCCTAAGTCAGCGACCCAACATAATGAGACCAGAGGATCATTCTTAAAGCCAGAAACCTGGTTTTCAGGTGAACCAATGTTTTCTCTCATGATAAGTTTCTATTTTGCAAGGCCCTCTTACCGGGTAAGGTAAAGTGAACCTAAGAGCAAAAAAGCTTTGATATCTCAAAAGGGAACATCCAAAACTATTAAATTTGGCTTAACTTCACCTTCAATTTCTCTGGAAAAATAGCAGGGCGTTTTCTGTGCCTAGGCCCTTCTCTTCTGCAGTGTGAGATCAGCTACGGCAGTGGTCCTCAACCCTGGTCCTCAGGGCCCACTAACAGGCCAGGTTTGCAAGATAACTGAAATACATGCCAGGTGATATGATTTGCTGCTCAGTGATTGCAGTATTCTAGTCTGAATCTCCCCAAGGTAATACTTAAAATCTGGCTTGTTAGTGGGTCCTGAGGACCACTGAGCTACGGCACTGCTTCCTCTGTTGCTACTTTCACCAGATTTGGAGTGATAATTGGTGATGTCACTACTGTGTTGTTCAATGTTCTCCTTGCTGGAGAGGAAGCTGTACATAAGAACCCACAGTGCAAGGAAATCCCTGCTTCTGCTTCATCCATTCTGTAAAGCTGTGCTTCCTCCAGCTCTCCTTCCCCAGCAGTTTTTGGGGAGCAATTCTACAGGAATCAAAATCTCTGCCTCTACCAAGATGGCCACTGCCACAGAGACACAGTGCAGAACTACGAATGGTAAGTCAGTAACAGAGAAAAGATCAGCTGCAGAGAGACCTCTGGTGACTGCTCCGGCTCTGCTTGTTTGTTTTTGGACACCAATTCCACAGTCTTTAAATTAACACACGATATAAAAAAAAAAAAACATTTTTATTGAATAAATGATTAATAAGTTAAAACACAGAAATATATAAAAAACAAAACAAAAATAAAATTTCGGAACACTGATCAAATAGGATTATAAATAACTTGGTATTTAGGAAACATGGGCAGTCAGGGCAAACCAGCCTTCTTCCTTCTGCCTTCCAACCTGTGAGAGGAGGGGAAATACAGTGGAGACAAAGAGCGAGATTTGAGGGGGGGAGGTTGTTGGGTGGCAGAGATGGGTAACGGGGGGGGGGCAGAGAAGGATAAGAGGGGGGCAGAGAGACAACAGGGAACAGGTGGGAGAAGGAAAGGGGGTGCAAAGAAAAGAATGGAGAGGAGAGAAACAGAGAGAGATATCAGCAGGTATGGCAGGTGCTTGTAGTTCATCAACAACCTGTACTAAACAAATATTACCCAGGACTGTGCAAAAGGCAAACATAAAATCTATGTATACACTACTAACACTAAGCAGGAAGTATTGGATTTGTGCTGCACTTTGATATTATAATTTTAAGACATCCACCATAATGAGAGCCAGCAGGCCTTTCACAGTGCCTATGGGCAGGTCTGTTTGTCACATGATAAACTGTTGGGAAACCCCTTCATCCCGAGTGCAATTCTGGTATCTGGGAAAAGCCTGGTCCTTGTTTTTTTTTTTGAACCACTCCGGTTACTGGCAGCCATTGGGACAGGGGTGTACGTACAGGGGTCCCAACTGCGACCAGGCCCTATACTCCCTTGCGCCCCCCCCCTGTACACCTAGATAGGAGGGGCAGTGTGGGTGGCATATAGAGGAACGGACGCCCTCCATTTTCCTCCTGCAGCCTTTCAGCAGGGGGATCGATTCCTCGACATGCCGCCCTGCCTCCCCTCCTATCCACCTCCTGCGGTGATCAGGCTCCTGTGCTCTCTCCTGACCTCCCCTCATCCCCCGCAGAGATGCCAGGTTCCCCTTTCCTGCTGGCTGCTGTGGGGGATGGCTTTAAGATGGAGAGTGGGGAAAGGGCTGGTAAATGTGTCATGGGTGCCCGGCAGCAATCGCGGCCGCCGCCCCCGCGACGTGCACTCGCCCCCAGGAGTGCTTCCATGGATTGCTGCACAGGTACGGTGATTTGCGCAGCCGAGCAGTATATATGCGGTGGGCGGTCAGCAAGTGGTTAATAGCAGGACACAAGGTAATACTAGACACACGGGTGGGAATTAACTAAAACTGGGGAGTGCAAACTCTGCATAGAAACCAATCAGCCCCCAGGTTTTATTGTCAAAGCTTTAGGCCCCTTTCACACGGGCAATGCGATCCGGTCAGCCTGTCAGTTTTTCAGGCAGACCTGATCAGATGCTCCATGCAGCCCTATGGGGCGGCGGGTGTCAGCAGTGACATCTCCGCTGACACCCGCTGCTACCCAATCCGATCCTGTCTGTGAAATCCAGAGGGATGGAAACCCTATTTTCCATCCGTCCAGCGGATCGGATGATAACGGACAGGCGGTCCGCTCTCATCCGATCTCCCCATGGAGGACAGCGGGAATCTGAAACCTCCCACTGTCAAAATACATTAGCGCAGCGGGAGAGATTCAACACTGACTATGTTGATGGGGAAATAAAGAGATTTTCTTTAACCCATGGGTGAAGGAAAGAAAATGGCATAATCTATGGCCTGCCTAAGGCCATAGATTACATCTGCCATACAATCTTATACTTTAGATGTACCAAAACTAATATGAGGACCTACAATGATCACCTACCTAGTATATCCAATCCAACCAATCTCTATACCAGGGTTCCTCCTGAGGTTGCTAGGGGTTCCTTGAGCAATAGGCAATTTCTGCCTCTCAGATAAGTTCCCAATGACACCATTGTTCCTTTTAGCTCTATGTAAGGAGGGTAATTCTTCCCAATGATGACAAGAGTAAGGAGCATTCTTCCCACTGACTGTCACACTAATGTGTCATGAGTTGTAGATTTCTCATTTTTTAGCAGTCCTTTGGGATGTGACAGCAATAAAACGTGCTAATAAAAAAAGTGAACGACAGTGTAAAAATAAGTATTTTTATTTATTTAACCACTTCCATACCGGGCCATTCCTGGCACCCCGCTCCTACATGTAAAAATCATTTTTTTTGCTAGAAAATTACTCTGAACCCCCAAAAACATTTTATATATATATATATATATATATATATATATATATATATATATTTTTTTTTAGCAGAGACCCTAGTGAATAAAATGGCGGTCAATGCAACTTTTTATGTCGCATGGTATTTGCGCAGAAATTTTTCAAACGCATTTTTTTTTGGGAAAAAAAAACAGTTTTATGAATTAAAAAAAAAAAAACACTAAAAAGTTAGCCCAAATTTTTTGTATAATGTGAAAGATGATGTTACGCTGAGTAAATAGATAGATAGATGTTACACTTAGATGTGCACACTCGTGGAATAACGCCAAACTTTGGTACTTAAAAATCTCTATAGGCAACGCTTTAAACATTTTTCAGGTTACCAGTTTAGAGTTACAGAGGAGGTCTTGGGCTAGAATTATTGCTCTCACTCTAACGTTTGCAGCGATACCTCACATGTGTGGATTGAACACCGTTTACATATGTGGCCGCGACGTACGCATGCGTTCGCTTCTGCGTGCAAGCACACGGGGACGGGGGGGCACTTTAAATTTTTTTTTTTTTTTTTTTTTTTAATCACACTTTCCCTTTAATTTTTTTTTTATCACTTTTATTCCTTTTACAAAGGAATGTTATCCCTTGTTATAGTAATAGTGCTCAACAGGTCCTCTTTATGAAGAGATGTGGGGTCAATAAGACCTCAGATCTCTCCTACAGGCAAGAAAGCCTGAAAAAAAAAAAAAAAAAATGATCTTGGCTATCCAGCCAAGATCATGGCAGTATTGACAACTGCCAGTCTGGGCATGACATCATAATGTCGTGCCCGGGCCTCCGAGAGTCATAGGGACTGCCGGGGACCATCTGATCTTCGGCAGTCTATATGGTGTACTTCTGCCAGCGGCTGATCGCTGAATAGCCGGCTATGATTGTTCTTACGGTGCAGGGAATCCTCGGCTAAAAAAAATGATATCTGAATGATGCCTGCAGCTGCACCCATCATTCAGATATCTCCACTTAAAGCAGAGTTCCACCCTCAAAATCAACTTTTCCCCATCCGCTTGTTTTAATTTACCTGAAAAAGAATTCGATAATTTAAAATTTTTTGTTTTTGTTTTACTTACCTTCTTTTTGATGAAAATATACTTACCTTCCTTCCTCTCCATCCCTCTGCGGCCGCGGCCCGCGCCATCACTTCCTCCTTGCATTGACTCCTGGGAGCTGAACGTCATCGTTCCCAGGAATTAATGCGCCTGCACCGACCTGCTCGTCACTTCCAGGGCCGTCATTCCCTGATAAACAGCTTCTGGCCCAGAATGCACAGAAGCTGTGCAGGGATGACGCGCCTGCACTGGAAGTGACAAGCGGGGCCGGTGCAGGGCATTCTGGGACTCCGACGTCACTGAAGAGGACACCGAAGAGGACGCTCCGGCTTCAGCTGCCCACACCTGAGATGGCAGCGCTGGACAAGACATTTTCAAGGTAAGTATTTCTTCTAAAAGGTAAGTTAAACAGGGGACAGTTCAGAGGTTATCATTGCTTGAATTCACTAGCCCTGACTGTCCCGGGGGTATTTTTATCGGAAAAAGTTTTTTCAGGGTGGAACTCCGCTTTAAAGCCCAGGACGTCATATGATGTCCAGTGGTAAGGAAGTGGTTTAAAAAAAAAAACGAAAAAAAAAAAAAAAACGAAAAAAAACATTTTAACTGCCCCCTTCCCCTCCGTGCTCTTGTGCAAAGGCGTACGCACACAGGCAAACAGCGATCGTCCCACACATCTGAGGTATCACCGTGAATGTCAGATCATGGGAAGTAATTCTAGCACCAGACCTCCTCTGTAAGTCGAAAGTGGTAGCCTGTAAAGGCTTTTAACCACTTGCCGACCGCCGCATGACTATCTACGTCGGCGGTCAGCCCCTCACAGGCAAAGTGACGTAGGGCTACGTCGCTTGCTTGTGAGGGTCTAGGGAGCGAGCGCGCGCGCGCCCCCGGAGGCGCGCTCCCGCGTGGTCACGGACCCCCCCCGCGCGTGTGACCGGCGGACCCGATGTCCGCCGGCCACTCTGCGATCGGCGGGGGAGAGGGAGAAAGTCAGGCAGCTTGTGTAAACAAGCTGCCTGTCATTCTCCTCGGTGTAAAGACACTGATCACACGGATCTACTATGTAGATGCGTTGATCAGTGTCCTTCCAGCTCAAGCCACAGCCAATCACAGTAGAAAGCACGCCCCTAGGGACACACACAGCCCCTCCCTCTCAAATAAAGTTAACCCCTTCACTACCAGTGTATTTTTGCAGTAACAGTGCATATATATATAGCACTGATTACTGCAGTAATGTCACTGGTAACCCCAAAAGTGTAAAAAATGTCAGTCAAGGGTCCGATCTGTCCGCCGCAATGTCGCAGTACCGCAAAAAAAAAAAAAAAATCGCAGATCGCCGCCATTACGCGTTAAAAAAAAACAACAACAAAAATGACAAAAATCTTTCCCTTTGTTAGTAAACGTGATAACTTTTACGCAAACCAATCAAAATACGCTTTTTGCGATTTTTTTTTACCAAATATAGGTAGCGTAAAACAAATTGGCCGAAAATGTTAAATTTTGATTTTTACATTTTTTTGGGGGGGAATTTCATATAAAAAAAAGTGAAAAATATTGCTATTTTTGCAAAATTTACGCTCTTTTTTTGTTTATAGCGCATGATCAAAAAAATCGCACAGGTGATCAAATGCCACCAAAAGAAAGCTCTGTTTGTGGGAAAAAAAGGACGCCAAATTCGTTTAGGTACAGCGTGGCACGACTGCGCAATTGTCCGTTAAAGTCACGCAGAGCCGAATCGCAAAATACCCCCTGGTCAGGAAGGGGGTAAAATCTTCCGGGGCTTAAGTGGTTAAAGCGCCGCCTATAGTTAGTAAAATTCACATAATTTGTTGGCGTTGCATGGGTGTGCGCAATTTTAAAGCTTGACATGTTTGGTAAGTGAAAGTAAATATTCATCGCAAAATCCACACTAAGAAAATCAAACTAAAACATAGAAACTGAACACTAAAAAGGTCAAACCTAAAAAGTAAATAACAATAGAACAGTGCATAATCAGTAAATAAATAAGCGAATAATCAATAAATAAATAAGTGAACAATCAAATTCATAAGTGGCATAACAAAATAAAAAAAATAAAAATATTCTTATATTTCATTATATTTTGTTATGCCACTTATGAATTTGATTATTCACTTATTTTATTGATTATGCGCTGAACTGTTCTATTGTTGTTATTGACATGTTTGGTATCTATTTACTTGACACAACATCATCTTTTATATGTCACCAAAAAATTGGGGTATTTATTGTGTTTCCTGCATTAAAATTAAAAAAAAAAAAAAAAAAATGTACTTTTTCCAAAAATAATTGTATTTAAAAAAATGCTCCACAAATACCGTGTGACATAAAAAAAAATTGCATAGCCCACCAATTTATTTTCTTTAGGGCCTCTGCTTTAAAAAAAATAAATAATGTGTTTGGGGGTTCTAAAATTTTCTAGCAAAAAAAATACTGATCATTACATGTAATCAAAAAGTGCCAGAAAAGCCCTGGGGGGGTCAAGTGGTTAAAGCGGAGTTCCGGCTTCAGGGGTGAAATTTAGATAAAAATCCCCCCGGGACAGTCAGGGCTAGTGCATTCCACAATGGATATCCTCTGATCTGTCCCGGGTTGCACTTACCTGTAAGAAGAAATACTAACCTTGAAAATGTCTTCTCCAGCCCTGCCATCTCGGATGTGGGCAGCTGAAGCCAGCGCGTCCTCTTCTGCGTCCTCTTTGTCCCAGAATGCCCTGCACCGGCCCCGCTCTTCACTTCTGATGCAGGCGCGTCATCCCTGCACAGATTCTGGGCATGCCAAGAAGCTGTTTAGCAGGGAATGAGGTGCCAACACCGGAACTGACAAGTGGGGCCGGTGCAGGCGCATTGACTTCTGGGAGCGATGACGTTCGGCTCCCAGGAGTCATCGCAAACAGGAAGAGACGGCGCGGGCCGCAGCCGAAGAGGGAGGAAGTAGAAGGAAGGTAAGTGTACTTTCTCAAAAAACAAGGTAAGTGAAAAAAATAAACAATTCGGCAGCATCCATTCGTTTTTCAGGGCATTCAGAGCAAGCAGATGGGCCAAAGTTGTTTCTGAGCCCGGAACTCCGCTTTAAAGTGCACATGTACCCAGTGTATTCCTAGTTCTGCCTGGTATTGGTATTTACAAAGTAGTATCAATACTTGACCCATCGTACCTTTGTCCACGCTGCATTTCCCATGCCTCTCACTTCTTTGTACACACTGCTCACTGATGACCCGGACCTGCGAGATGCACTGGACCTATAGAGCGCAGAAATACAAAAAAAAAGTGTCAGATTAGGAAGTCACCAACAACCCCCTAAGCATACTGGTGTTCATTGTGTGCCAGGCCTGCAGTTAGCAGTGACAACCCGTATGTGTTTTAGTTAGCTCAGGACTTGGCTTTTCAGGTCAGTGCAGTTTTTGGATTCCTTGCTGAGTTTTCGGGAACAGAACTGCGGCAGTTCCCTAACCATCCCTGCTGCAACCAATAGGGCTCTATTGTCCAACTCCACACTGGCCACGTATTACACACACTGCAAATGAAGATTCCAGCCTCATATTCTTATATGTGCATGCCAACATTCGCCCCCTCCTTCTGCAGCCTCAGCTATAACTCGTATAAACTATAAGCAGCGCTAATAGATAATAAAAATCATAAATTCATAAACATAAATGCATGAACATACATAAAGTGCAAAAGAGGCCTTTCACACTGAGGCGCTTAAAAATTTCCCATGAAACGCCGAGCGCTTTTCAGGCACTATTGAGGCGTTAGTTACATGGTTACATAGTAGGTGAGGTTGAATAAAGACAATAGTCCATCCAGTTCAACCTGTCTAGGTGTGTGTGGCTGTAATCATCTCACATACCCCTGAATGTTCTGATCCTTGAGATGTATGTCTAAGAGTCTTTTGAAAGCCACCATATTACCCGCAGAAACCACCTCTTGTGGTAGAGAATTCCACAATCTTGTAGCCCTAACAGTAAAGCACTCCCTGCGTTGCCCGAGGTTAAAACACTTCTCCTCTAATCGCACTGTGTGCCCCCGAGTCCTCATGCAATCCTTGCGACTGAATAGCTTTTTTCCTATGCTGAGATCACCATTGAGGTATTTATAAATTGCTATCATGTCCCCTCTCAGGCGTCTCTTCTCCAGGGAGAATAAATCAAGTGATTGCAGACGCTCTTCATAATAAGGTCCTCCAATCCCCTATTTAGTTTAGTTGCCCTTCTCTGGACTCTCTCCAGCTCCAACACATCCCTCCTGAGGACTGGCGACCAGAACTGGACAGAATACTCCAGATGCGGTCGGACCAGAGTTTTATAAAGTGGAAGGATTATAGTTTTATCTCTGGAATACATCCCTTTCTTTATGCATGCTAATATTCTGCTGGCTTTGGCAGCTGCAGCTTGACATTGCATGCTGTTGCCTAATCTATCATCAACCAAGACTCCCAGATCTTTCTCCATTTTTGATTCCCCCAAAAGGTTCCCCTCCTAGCGTGTATTGTGCTTTTATGTTTTTAGTCCCCAAGTGCAAAACCTTACACTTCTCCACATTAAACCTCATTTGCCAAGTCGTTGCCCACTCCGTTATTTTGTCCAGGTCATTCTGTAGGATATCTGCTTCATGCTGTGCAGTTATTGCCCTGCCCAATTTTGTGTCATCTGCAAAAACTGAACTACTGATCCCGTCCTCAATGCTATTTATGAATAAATTGAACAAGGTTGGTCCCAGGACTGAGCCTTGGGGGACCCCGCTTACCACCTCAGACCAGTCTGATTATGCGCGGTTTATTACTACCCTTTAGACACGCCCTTTTAGCCAGTTCCGTATCCAAGAGCAAACCTTGGGGTCGATGCCTGTTTTTTTTAGGATATGTGACTTTAAAAACCATTTTGAAGTGCTTTTCAGGCGCTTCCCATACATTTCAATGGAGAGGAGTGTTTTTGAGGCACTTTTTTTTTTAGCACTCCAATGCTGCTTTTAGATGCTGCTTGCAGGATTTTTTGCTCCACCCCCGCCAGCGCACCGGCCCAATGTGAAAGCATTGATTGATTTTAATAGGAATAGGTTTTCGTGAGCTTTTCAGAGGTTTATTTTTAGCAGCAAAGTGCTTGAAAAGCGCTTAAGTGTAAAAGGGCTCTAAAGAAACAGCCTGTAAATATACAAACAGATCAGTGTGTAATATTTATATAAATCGCAAAGAGTCCTTTAAGTCCCGGGTTAACACTTATGCGATGCGGGAACCCTGCGAATCCACTGTGGGTTCCCGCATCGCATTCCCAAGGCAGGCAGTTCACACTGCCATATGCGAATCGCTGGGGGTGTCAATTCAAAGTTAACGACACCCCCCAGATCAGTTCACATATTGCAGTGCGAACTGACATTCGGACATGAATCGGATTGCATAAGTGTGAACCACCATGCGATCCGATTCTGCTGTGGACCCAAAAAAGGGTCCTGTGCGTGTTTGTCCCGAATCAGATGCGAATTCAGCCATACAATCTGTATGGCTGAATTTGCATCGCACAGACATCACATGTGATTTTTAGAGCAGTGCGCTGCAAATCACATGCGATGTCAGCCATCGCACTAATGTGAACCGAGCCTAAATGGGATGAACCGCCATCCAGCAAGTGCACTGTGCAATGTAGATGAAAAAAAGGATCCTCCACCAGCCAAAACCACTTGGGGTACACCTCTTACCGAATGTGATGGACCATAAATTAGAATTGCCATAAACGCATGTGATATAACATGGAGAGCTGGTCATCAAATAAAAGCAGTTGTCACTCAGAACCGGATCCCAGTGTGTAACCCAGAAGATAGAGTGCCAAAGTGAAGCCCATCCAACATTCAGTTTTTATAAGCATTAAATACGAATGCAATACAAACAGGAACTTCAGCCCATCCCCGAAGACGTCACTGATGACGAAACGTGTCGGATGTGGCCTGTAGGTAACGACATCACGCACACTTTGCCGCCGCTTGCAGCTTTGCACAGGAACTCCAGCAAGCTGTCGGCTTATTTGTATTAAAGGAAAGTCATGTGAAGGTTCTTTTTGCTACTTACTGTTAAAAACTAAATGTTCGATGGACTTCACTATGTCAGTTTTTTTTTTTTTTTTTCATTCTCCTGGGTTACATACTGGGATCCGGTTCTGAGTGACCACTGCTTTCATTCGATGATCACCCCTCCATGTTATCTCACATCCATATAGGACCATTATAATTTATGGTCCAACATTGATTAAGAGGTGTACGCCGAGTTTTGGTTTTTCGGGTTTCAGCTGGTGGAGGATCCTTGTTTCATCTACAAGGTACAGTGCACTTTCTGGATGGCCAAATGGTGGTTCATCTCATTTAAAAAGGACTGTTTGCGATTTATATGAACTTTACACACTTATCTGTTTGTATTTTTACAGGCTGTTTTTTTAAAAAAAGCACCTGAAAAGCTAAAAAAAAAAGTGCCTTAAAAACGCCCCTTTCCATTGAAATGTATGGGAAAGCGCCTGAAAAGCACTTCAAAAGCATCTCAAAATGTTTTTTGAAGCAGGTTTTGAGTCACATGTCCTAAAAAAAAAAAAAAAATCACACCACTAAGGCCTTAATAGCGCTTGGAAAGCGCTGCAAAATCGCTCAGCATTTTATGGGAAGTCTTCAAGCGCCTCAGTGTGAAAGGACTCTTATGCAAAATAACTTTTGAACTTTATGTACATTCATAAATTTATGTTCATGATTTTATATTTATGGCTGGTGCTGTATAGAGAATGTATTGCAGGATGGAGATCCTGCAATACATTCTCTATACAGCACCAACCCTAATTCCTTACCTAGATATCTGCCCTGGTAATGCCCGGGTCCATCACCCTCACCCTGACTCTCCTCTCCCATTCCCCAGTCACTGCCCTCCCACTCCCAGACTGATCAGCTGTTTTATCTGGTCTGCAGATACAATCCTACCTGCGTCCGCTGCTGCTCCTGCTATCCGGAGACGGGGTCTCTTCGATGGAGGAATCAGTAAAACGAGGCATTGGGATCACAGCCTCAATACGTTCCCTTTTTCCTGCAAATATAAAGCATTGGATTAAAAAAAAAACGGAATTTTTGTAAGAACTTACCGTAAAATTCTTTTCTCTGAGTCCTCTGACAGTCGCCGCCCACTCATACAGTCCTCACTTATGGGTATTGACCTCTTATCCACAGGAGCAAGCTAGGCAAAAGAGTTGTTAAAACACAAAACAATTTGCATAGACACACCTATAGGGGGCTATCCCTCTGGTCCAATACCCCCCTGCAAGCAGCATTCCCAAATCAGTTTGGTAGAAAGCAGTAAATAGTCCAAAAAAATAAAAAAAAAAGTGGGGCGGGGGCGGCGACTGTCAGAGGACTCAGAGAAAAGAATTTTACGTTAAGTTCTTACAAAAATTCAGTTTTCTCTTACGTCCTCTGACAGTCGCCGCCCACTCATACAGTCATCACTTATGGGATGTCCCAAAGCAGTGTAGACATGAGGGGTGGGAAGCGCAACCGTCACAAAGGCAACGCAGCACCCAGGTCAGAGAAAGGAATCTCATCTGAACCAGAAAGGTAAGAAACCCTGGGTAACAGAAAAGCTCAACAGGAGTGAACAAAACCCAGGAAAGCAAATCAACAAAGGGGAAACAAATCCCAACAGGCGGGGACAGACTAACGCTATGTCCCCATCAAGGCACTGCCGCACACAGAACTTTGCGGCCAAAGGAGGCATCTGCCGATGCCAAAACATCAAGTTTGTAAAATTTGGAAAAAGTGTGCACGGACGACCAAGTCGCTGCCTTGTACACCTGGGCCACCGAAGCTTGATGTCGGAAAGCCCAGGACGCACTCAACGCTCTGGTAGAGTGCGCCTTGACAGGGAAGGGTGGCACCCGTTCCCTAATTGAATATGCCTGTACAATCGTCTGTCTGATCCATTTTGAAATGGTTGCCGCAGACGCAGTCATACCCTTCCGAGGGCCCTCGGGAAGGACAAAAAGAGAATTAGTCTTTCTGAAGAATTCGGTGGACGACAGGTAAACCCTGATCGCACGTACCACATCCAAGGAATGCAAGGCAAACTCCTTAGGATGTTTAGGATTCGCACACAGCGAAGGCAAGACAATATCCTCGTTAAGATGAAAATCAGAAACCACCTTAGGAAGGAAAGATTGGTGAGGTCGCAAGACCACCTTATCCCTATGAACAACCAGGTAAGGGGAGCAGCAGGACAGGACCGCCAACTCCGACACTCTGCGAGCAGATGTGATCGCCACCAGAAAGGCAACCTTCCGTGACAGCACAGGCAGAGGAATCTCCCTGGTGTTCTCAAAAGGAGGACGTTGCAAAACGGACAGGACCAAATTCAGGTCCCAAGGAGGTAAAGGCACTCTCCTAGGGGGAGCCAGATGACGCACCACTTGAATAAAGGTGCGGATCAAAGAGTTTGACGCCAAAGGACGCTGGAAAAGAATAGCCAGCGCAGACAACTGACCCTTAATAGTGGTAGGCGCAAGACGCCGGTCCACACCAGATTGCAGGAAGGCTAACACCCTCACCACCGAAAAGGAGCGAGGATGGAAACCCGGCGATTCACACCAGGCAAAATAAGCCTTCCAAGTACGGTGATATATCTTACCGGACGAGGCTTTCCTAGCCTTGAGCAGGGTAGGAATGACCTCCGATGAGCGACTGTAAAGCAGGATGGAAGATCTGCCCCTGAGACAGCAGATCGTCTCGTAACGGGAGCCGCCAGGGAGGCTCGACGACCAGTTGCATGATGTCCGCGTACCAAGACCGGCGCGGCCAGTCTGGAGCCACCAGAATCACCAACTTCGGTTCTGAGACCAACCTTCGAAGGAACCTGGACAACAACTGAGAAGGCATAAATTAGGTGATACCGATTCCAAGGCACCACCAGCGCATCCGAGGCGTCTGCCAGAGGATCGCGCGTTCTTGCCACGAACCTTCCCACCTTGTTGTCTAGACGAGACCACATCCGGGGACCCCCAACGCACACACAGCATCTGAAACACCTCCGGGTGTAAGGACCATTCCCCCTGGTCCAGGGTCTGGCGGCTCAGATAATCAGCCTGCCAGTTCTCCACACCTGAAATGTGAACTGCCGAAATCGCTGGGACCTGCGCCTCGGCCCAAGACAGAATTTTGGTCACTTCCTGGGTCGCCCGGGCACTCCTGGTGCCCCCTTGGTGATTGATGTAAGCCACCGCAGTTGCGTTGTCACAGACAGAGGGGGTAGCATGGTACTTACCAATCCAGTGGAGTGGGTGCCTCTCTGGGACGGGAAGCCTCCCACCCCTGATGGTGGGGGTGCCGTCAGCCAAACAGGATTCTAGCAACACGCGGCGTACCGCAGTTGAGACATCCTAGCGAAGTGGCCACTTCACGGGCTTTGTCTCTGAGGACAGGGACAGGTCATTTGCGAGGCCAGGGCGTATGCATAGCCTGCTAAACACTCGATGGCGGGCTGGGATTCCGTAAGGCTCTAGTACAACCAGTCCGATTCCCAGCTCCGCAAACGCTGTAGTCTTCCGAAGTCTGACAAACTAAGCACAGGAACAAATAAAAAGCTATCAGTGTAAAGAAAAATCACTTAGCAGAAATAAAAATGAAGAAAACAGAAGAAAAGGCTGAGACTGTAGCCCCAGCTAAGGGAAGCCTGCCTACTCCTGACTAGGCAAAAGACAAACTGATTTGGGAATGCTGCTAGCAGGGGGGTATTGGACTAGAGGGACAGCCCCCTATAGGTGTGTCTATGCAAATTGTTTTGCATTTTAACAAATCTTATGCCTAGCTTGCTCCTGTGGATAAGAGGTCAATACCCATAAATGACGACTGTATGAGTGGGCGGCGACTGTCAGAGGACGTAAGAGAAATAAAAAAATTACAACAAAGAACCGCCACTCCCAACTCCAGTGTTCCGCGTCTGTGGACACAAGCGCGTTCGTTCCTGTACGCAAAGGCAGAAAAGATCCGTCGCTCTCCAATAACGTCAGCATGAAAAAAAAAAAAACTATTTAAAAGAATACAGAACATCCTCACGCTAAGCATCTCACCCAACAGAGCAGTAGCTGGTAGCAGCCCTCTGTATTCTTTGTCCAGAACAATAAAGTTTTATTCATGCTGACATCAATGAAATGCAGCTGGTCTCCTTGCTTTTGATTGGATAAAAAAATGTCAGCACAGGTCAAGTATAGCTAGAGATCCCCAACATAACATGTAGCTCTGGTTCATGCCGGTGTGGCTTTGAAATCGCGCCACTGCACCCCGATCTCAAAGCCACACATCAGTGCGATTTTCACGCGATTCCACTGCGGCTTGCGACTTCATTTAACAGAAGTCTATGTAAGATGCAATGAAACCTGTAGTAGTGCAGGAACCTTCTTCATAATCGATGCGTCATGAGTCGCGGCAATATAAACGGTTTCATTGCCGGCAATGGGGTGCGACTTCTCATGCAATTTGGAACTGTTATATCGCATGACAAGTCCCACCGGTGTGAATGAAAACTTACTATCAGAGCGGTTCTAAAGTCATACTTTTTTTTTTACCTTGAAGCATGTATCAATCTAAAAACCTTTCAGTGCCTGTTCCCCCCCCCCCCCAAAAAAAAAAATACTTTCCTGAGTCATGTGTTGATCCAGCCCTGTCCTCACCTGCAGTTCTTCTCTCCTCTCTCACACAGGCTTGGCTGAGAAAAATCCAATGAGGAAGGAGTGGGGCGGAGCCACTTTGTGTGTCAATGGATGCACATAGCCCAGCTCAGGAGCAAGCCCACGTGTTCTATCCTAGGAATTGGCTTCCTTTGGGGACAAAGAGGAACAGTCCAGAGTACAGGTGGGGGACCCCAGAGGAGGCGGTTTGGGGCTGCTCTGTGCAATACTATTACACACAGCAAGTAGACCGTTTTTTTTTATTTTAACCGGTTGCCGACCGCCGCAAGTACATATACTGCGCCATTCAGCCCCGGCCAGGCAAAGTGACGTACCGGTACGTCACTAGCCTGTCACTGGCTTGTGAGCCAATAGCGGGCTAGGGCGCGCCCGCTGAGGCGCGCGCCCGCCCCGGCTCGTTCACCAACAAGTCAGTGCGTGTGATCAGCGGACCCGATGTCCGCCGGTCAATCGCGATCGTTCGCCGGGAAGGGAGAAAGGCAGGCGGCTGATGTAAACAAAGCCGCCTGTCATTCTCCCCTGTGTAAAAATGGAGATCAGACGGTTCTACTATGTAGGATCGTTGATCTCTGTTTTTACACCAATAGCCACAGCCAATCACAGTTAGAAGCACGCCCCTAGGGACATACTTAACCCCTCCCTCTCCAATACAGTTAACCCCTTCCCTGCCAGTGTCATTTTTACAGTAACAGTGCATATGTATAGCACTGATTACTGCAGTAATGTCACTGGTAACCCCAAAAGTGTCAAAAATGTCAGTCAAGGGTTCGATCTGTCCGCCACAATGTCGCAGTCCCGCAAAAAAAAACAAAAAAAAAAAACGCAGATTGCCGCCATTACTCGTAAAAAAAAAAAAAAAAACACCAAAAATGACAAAAATCTTTCCCTTTGTTAGTAAACGCGATAACTTTTGCGCAAACCAATCAAAATACGCTTTTTGCAATTTTTTTTTACCAAACATATGTAGCATAAAACAAATTGGCCGAAAATGTTAAAAAATTTTGATTTTTACATTTTTTGGGGGGGAATTTCATATAAAAAAAAATGTGAAAAATATTGTTATTTTTGCAAAATTGTCGCTCTTTTTTTGTTTATAGCGCATGATCAAAAAAAAAAAAAAAAACGCACAGGTGATCAAATACCACCAAAAGAAAGCTCTGTTTGTGGGAAAAAAAGGACATCAAATTAGTTTAGGTACAACGTCGCACGACTGCGCAATTGTCCGTTAAAATCACGCAGTAAAAAAAAAAAAAAAAAATCGCAAAAAAACCCCTGGTCAGGAAGGGGGTAAAATCTTCCGGGGCTTAAGTGGTTAATAAAAACAAAAATGGTCTTTACAACTGATTCAACTATCTGGTTTTGTTAATAAACTCTACATACAGCTCGGATAGCGGAAATTGCGGCAACTTCCCAGGACAACCAATCCTGGACAACCCACACTGTTCCAACATGGGGAGTCTGTAGAGGTCTAATGGTGCCCGCAGATACTGTATATGGGGCTCATTCATGAAAAGTGCCCCACTCTGAAAAAAAAAAAAACAGCTTCAACTATAATTTTGACATTCTGAGCCCAAAACAAGTATTCTGACTAAAAGCTAAATAGAAATATTACCCACAGCAGGCTTCTTTCAGTCCCAGCCTTGTAGGGTGAGGCCGGCTACAAGAAAGATTGCAGTGTGCGGTGAAAGATGACGCTGGACATCCTCCAACCAGGAAATGAAGTGGGCCATAATCACTTACTACAGCTTCTAATGCACATTGTGAGAAGCTCACAGTGTGCAGTGAAATCAGAGTAAGCAATGTCAGTCCAGGAGTTGGTACAAGTAAAGAAGCTTGAAGGAAGGCCAGAGGTCAGATTTAAGAGGATATCCTATATTGAATTCATACAATGGGAATAAACATCCTGGCCTCTCACCCGAGTCCTCATTCTGAGGTGTAATGGGGGAAATGGCTGGCGAGATGACGGCGCTTTGTTTTTGCTGCTCAATCAGGCTTAGAAGTTTATTTCGTGCCTCGACGCTCTGCAGGTTTAGCTCTGCGATCCTCTGCTCTAGAGTCTTGGGAGTCGGTACCAATGAGACACCCTGCTGGGAAGAATTAAAAGAGAATTTCAACTTCCAATGTCTTGGCTGCGCTTACACAAGACTTCCCTTAAAATGCCCAGAAGGAAAACCTAGTCCTGGTGCAGAGGTCTTTCTAGGAAGTTCAGAAGCACATTCTAAATCAATAAAAATATTCATGTAAAGTAGTCATCACTAAATGGTGGGCAACGGCCTGAATTCGGACCAAGCCACTGTCTCCTCAGCCACATCATATCAGAGCAAATTCTTTAACCCTGGCCTCCGCTATTCTCTAGGCAGAGCAGAGAACAGGAGGCGGCATAGCAACGAACAGAGAGCGGGAGGCAGGATAGCAATAAACAGAGAGCGGGTGGCAGCATAGCGACGAACAGAGAGCGGGAGGCAGCATAGTGACGAACAGAGAGCGGGAGGCAGCATAGTGACGAACAGAGAGCGGGAGGCAGCATAGCGACGAACAGAGAGCGGGAGGCAGCATATCGACGAACAGAGAGCAGGAGGCAGCATAGCGATGAACAGAGAGCGGGAGGCAGCATAGTGAAGAACAGAGAGCGGGAGGCAGCATAGCAATGAACAGAGCGGGAGGCAGCATAGCGACGAACAGAGAGCGGGAGGCAGCATAGCGACGAACAGAGAGCAGGAGGCAGCATAGTGACGAACAGAGAGCGGGAGGCAGCATAGCGACGAACAGAGAGCGGGAGGCAGCATAGCGACGAACAGAGAGCGGGAGGCAGCATAGCGACGAACAGAGAGCGGGAAGCAGCATAGCGACGAACAGAGAGCAGGAGGCAGCATAGCACTGAACATAGAGCGGGAGGCAGCATAGCGACGAACAGAGAGCAGGAGGCAGCATAGCGACGAACAGAGAGCGGGAAGCAGCATAGCGACGAACAGAGAGCAGGAGGCAGCATAGCACTGAACATAGAGCGGGAGGCAGCATAGCGACGAACAGAGAGCAGGAGGCAGCATAGCGACGAACAGAGAGCGGGAGGCAGCATAGCGACGAACAGAGAGCGGGAGGCAGCATAGCAATGAACGGAGAGCGGGAGGCAGAATAGCAATGAACAGAGAGCGGGAGGCAGGATAGCAATGAACAGAGAGCGGGAGGCAGGATAGCAATGAACAGAGAGCGGGAGGCAGGATAGCAATGAACAGAGAGCGGGAGGCAGGATAGCAATGAACAGAGAGCGGGAGGCTAGATAGCAATGAACAGAGAGCGGGAGGCTAGATAGCAATGAACAGAGAGCGGGAGGCTAGATAGCAATGAACAGAGAGCGGGAGGCTAGATAGCAATGAACAGAGAGCGGGAGGCTAGATAGCAATGAACGGAGAGCGGGAGGCTAGATAGCAATGAACGGAGAGCGGGAGGCGGCATAGCAATGAACAGAGAGCAGGAGGCAGGATAGCAATGAACGGAGAGCGGGAGGCACAGCCGCGCTGGATGGAGGGCAGGAGTGGGAGCTGAATTAGGTAACTTTCCGGATGACACAAAGGAGGGGAAAGGTCATGTTAAGGGGGCAAGTGGTCTGGGGAAGGGGGGTGATGTGATGCAGGGCAGTGCTGTTGGGGCTGGGGGGGGGGGTTATGTAAAGAGGAGGCAGTGCTGTGGGGGGGAGGCAGCATAGCGACGAACAGAGAGCGGGAAGCAGCATAGCGACGAACAGAGAGCAGGAGGCAGCATAGCAATGAACATAGAGCGGGAGGCAGCATTGCGACGAACAGAGAGCGGGAGGCAGCATAGCGACGAACAGAGAGCGGGAGGCAGCATAGCGACGAACAGAGAGCGGGAGGCAGCATAGAAATGAACGGAGAGCGGGAGGCAGAATAGCAATGAACAGAGAGCGGGAGGCTAGATAGCAATGAACGGAGAGTGGGAGGCTGGATAGCAATGAACGGAGAGCAGGAGGCAGGATAGCAATGAACAGAGAGCAGGAGGCAGGATAGCAATGAACGGAGAGCGGGAGGCACAGCCGCGCTGGATGGAGGGCAGGAGTGGGAGCTGAATGAGGTAACTTTCCGGATGACACAAAGGAGGGGAAAGGTCATGTTAAGGGGGCAAGTGGTCTGGGGAAGGGGGGTGATGTGATGCAGGGCAGTGCTGTTGGGGCTGGGGGGGGGGGGGGGTTATGTAAAGAGGAGGCAGTGCTGTGGGGGGGAGGCAGCATAGCGACGAACAGAGAGCGGGAAGCAGCATAGCGACGAACAGAGAGCAGGAGGCAGCATAGCAATGAACATAGAGCGGGAGGCAGCATTGCGACGAACAGAGAGCGGGAGGCAGCATAGCGACGAACAGAGAGCGGGAGGCAGCATTGCGACGAACAGAGAGCGGGAGGCAGCATAGCGACGAACAGAGAGCGGGAGGCAGCATAGCGACGAACAGAGAGCGGGAGGCAGCATAGAAATGAACGGAGAGCGGGAGGCAGAATAGCAATGAACAGAGAGCGGGAGGCTGGATAGCAATGAACGGAGAGTGGGAGGCTGGATAGCAATGAACGGAGAGCAGGAGGCAGGATAGCAATGAACAGAGAGCAGGAGGCAGGATAGCAATGAACGGAGAGCGGGAGGCACAGCCGCGCTGGATGGAGGGCAGGAGTGGGAGCTGAATGAGGTAACTTTCCGGATGACACAAAGGAGGGGAAAGGTCATGTTAAGGGGGCAAGTGGTCTGGGGAAGGGGGGTGATGTGATGCAGGGCAGTGCTGTTGGGGCTGGGGGGGGGGGGTTATGTAAAGAGGAGGCAGTGCTGTGGGGGGGGGGGGGCAGTGCTGTGGGCAAGGGAGGTGATGTGATGCAGAGCGGTGCTGTGGGGGGGGGGGGGTGTTGAGTGATGTAAAGAGAGGGCAGTGCTGTGGAGGGGTTTATGTGAAGGGGGGCAGTGCTATAGAGAAGGGGGTGATATTATGCAGGGCAGTGCTGTGGGGGGGGGGGGGGGGGTTGGGTTGGATGTGAAGAAGGGGGCAGTGCTGTGGAGGGGTTTATGTGAAGGGAGTCAGTGCTATAGAGAAGGGGGTGATATTATGCAGGGCAGTGCTGTGGGGGGGGGGGGGGGGGGGTTGGGTTGGATGTGAAGAAGGGGGCAGTGCTGTTGGGGGGGGGGGGGGGGAGTGATATGATGTGTAGCAGTAGACATGTGAAAGGGAAACTGATGTGACGAAGTGGGGGACTGAGGAAATGATTGGAGGTAGCTGTGATTGGAAGCTCCTGAGACATCGCACAAACATGTAATTCGGACCTCTGCTGGAATTAAAAAATGTACTGATCGGACTTCCATGAATTTTAATTCAATACTCCTAAAGTTAAGGAAAAACATGGCAAGTAAACATTTAAAATACTTGTTTTTTTTACGTATTTGTGGTTGGGGACAGGTTTTCTATAAGCTTTCTTTTATGTCAGGTTAGGTAATACTTTGCTGTGGCCACTAGGTGTCAGTGTCTTACCTTAGTCTCAGCACAGTTCTGGATGGTAGTTCCGCTATCCATAGGCTTTACCAGGCTGGAGCTTAAAGCCATACTACATCCGACCTGTTTCAGCTGAGATTTTAATACGTTATTCTGAAAAGTCAGTTCTGCCATACGGGCTGCAATGCTGTCATTACACAGGGAGGTGTCATCTGTCAACGACTGCTGTTCTCTATGATATTCATCATCCTGGAGGTCCCTGGGGGATGGGTGGGAGGAATGAGAAGAGGTAACAGAGGCTGAATTCAGCCCTTTCCACCCTGGATCCTGGGGCATTCCCGTTCTCTGCTCTGCGGAAGAAGAGTCAGTTAAGTGGCTGCAGGTCCCTGGAACGTCCTTAGTTTGGGGGCGCTCTGTCACCGTCCCTGTAGAGGACCTCAGAGAGGCATTCTGTACTGTGACAAAAGGAAATAGGAATTATTAATTCATTTACATGCTTTAAAGGACTTCAGTTGGACACATATGCTATAAATAAAGCTTAACCACTTTAGGACCGGAGGATTTTCCTCCAGGCCACTTTTTGCAACTTGGCACTGTGCGACTTTAACTGACAATTGCGCGGTCATGCAACGCTGTACCCAAACGAAATTTACGTCCTTTTTTTTCCCACAAACAGAGCTTTCTTTTGGTGGTATTTGATCACCTCTGCGCTTTTCATTTTTTGTGATATTAATAAAAAAAGAGCGAAAATTTGGCGAAAAAATTGACATTTTCTACTTTGACAGTTAAAAAATATCCAATATATTCAATTTTTGTCATATATTTAGGTCAAAATGTATTTAGCTACATGTCTTTGACAAAAAAATCCTAAATGAGCGTATTTTTAACCACTTTAAGACTGGACGATTTTACCCCCTTCCTGACCAGGTCATATTTTGCGATTCGGCACTGCGTTACTTTAACGGACAATTGCGCAGTCGTGCAACGCTGTACCCAAATTAAATTTATGTCCTTTTTTCCCCACAATTAGATCTTTCTTTTGGTGGTATTTGATCACCTGTGTGATTTTTAATTTTTGAAAAAAAGAGCGACAATTGAGAAAAAAAAAAAAATTTTTACATTCTGATATACAACATTTCCCCCCCCCCCCCCCCCCCCAAAAAAAAATTTTTTTAAAAATCTAATTTTTTTAACATTTTAGGCCAATTTGTTTTCTGTTACATATTTTTGGTAAAAAAAAAAAAAAAGCGTATTTTGATTGGTTTGCGCAACATTTATTGTGTTTACTAACTACGAGAAAGATTTATTTTTGTTGTTTATTTTATTTTACTAGTAATGGCGGTGATCTGCGATTTTTTTTGCGGGACTGCGACATTGCGGCGGACAGATCGGACCCTTGACTGACATTTTTGACACTTTTGGGGGTACCAGTGACATTACTACAGTAATCAGTGCTATAAATATGCACTGTTACTGTAATAATGACACTGGCAGGGAAGGGGTTAACACTGTTGGTGATCAAGGAGTTAAATGTGAGCCTCATGCTTACTGACGTGTGTGGGGGGAGGGGGTTGTGTGACACAGGCACAGATGGCATGTTCAGCTATGCTGAATCCTGTAATCTGTCCCTGTCTGTCACATAGGAGATCCGCCTGCTTTGTTTACACAAGTGGGCGGACTTCTTCACTCTTTCCCCGACGATTGGGGAAGAGAGGAGGTGATCACCACCACTCCTTCCCTGGCCCGACTCCCGCTGTGTCTGAATACAGCGGGGGTGAGCCTCCGGTGGCGCGCCACCGAGAGGGGGTGGGATCCAGCGACGTAGGTCTACGTCGTTGGACCCAGGAGAGCCGCTCTGCCGCAGTAGGCTCCATGTGAGCGGTCGGCAAGTGGTTAAGCACCTTATATTTAGCTTTCCCTGGCTACTTCTCACCCCCCCCCCCAACATGCTAATGACATTGTATAATACAAATGATAAATTTTCATTACACACCTTACAGTGGTGCACCAAAAAAAATTCAGAATGCACTTGGCTGAAACAGACGGCTTTTACGCTTTTTTTTTTCACATTTTCTGCACTCAAGTCAATAGGGGGGCGTTGCATTCAAGTCACTGGGGGGGGGGGGGGGGGTCAGATGTTGTTGCAGTCCAGTCAATAGCGGGGCATTCTTGCTGACTCCAGCCCTTCTCCAGACCTTGCACTTTCTTCTTCCGAGATCCACCCGCATCTTATTCCTGGCAGCAGCACAAGGTAAGGGGTGCATTGTGATGTAAGGAAGGGTGGTTGACCCTTGACTTCTGATGGTGGGGGGGCTCTTGACATCTCATGTATGGGTGTAAGGCGGCGTGGGGTGCTCTGGACATCTAATGTTAGATATAACCGGCCCTTTGAGGGCAACCATAATGCTGATGCGGCCCACGATGAAACTGAGTTGGACACCCCTGGTCTAGACTGACCCCTGCTGCCACCGCCTTAGCTATACCAATGTGTAAGTAGAGGGATTTATTCAGATTGGTCATACACAGGGTACGTACATGAAAACTGCTCTTCATACTCCTTCCGGGATCTCTGCCGGGGGGGAGACAACAAGATGGCCGGCTGAAACCCAAGCAGACTGCCCACATCCGCACTGTGTTCTACAGGATTGCCTCTAGGGGGAGCCGGCAACTTCTTTACTTCCTCCACATCTTGCAGACCTATGAAAAGTATTAGGAGAATGTATCAGCTGCATCTCAGATTTAAAAAAATGAAAGAAATCAATTAAAAAAAAAAATTAAATAAAAAAAAAAAAAAAAAAAAAAGGACATGAACAAGTCACAACGTAACAATCGTGGCTTTAATAAGAGATGTATTGATTTTTCCTTTTTTTTTTTTTTTTTTTTTTTTAATATACCGTATATACTCAAGTATAAGCCGAGATTTTAAGCATGTTTTTTCATGCTGAAAATGCCCCCCTCCGCTTATACTCGAGTTGGTGTCTTTTTAAAAATGGCGCCGCCCGGCGCCGACGTGTCACCGCGCATGTGCCACATGCCCGGGAACGGGCTTTGGCGGCAGGCGGCGTGATTTTTAAGTCAAAGGCGCCTCACCGAAAGGTGAGACTCCTCCGCAGCCCCTGCATTTCCTCATGCAGTGCTGTGGGCATGGTACAGGACATTCTCCTGTACCATGCCCGCAGCACTGCATCTCCTGTGCCATGCCTGTACATACTGTGCCATGCCTATTCCTACTGTGCCATGCCTGTACCTACTGTGCCATGCCTATACCTACTGTGCCATGCCTATACCTACTATGCCATGCCTATACCTACTGTGCCATGCCTATACCTACTGTGCCATGCCTGTACCTACTGTGCTATGCCTGTACCTACTGTGCCATGCCTGTACCTACTGTGCCATGCCTATACCTACTGTGCCATGCCTGTACCTACTGTGCCATGCCTGTACCTACTGTGCCATGCCTGTACCTACTGTGCCATGCCTATACCTACTGTGCCATGCCTGTACCTACTGTGCCATGCCTGTAACTACTGTGCCATGCCTATACCTACTGTGCCATGCCTATACCTACTGTGTCATGCCTATACCTACTGTGTCATGCCTATACCTACTGTGTCATGCCTATACCTACTGTGCCATGCCTATACCATCACCTGTGCTATGCCTATACCATCACCTGTGCTATGCCTATACTATCTCCTGTGCCATGACCTGTGCCATGACCTGTGCCATGACCTGTGCCATGACCTGTGCCATGACCTGTGCCATGCCTGTACCATGACCTGTGCCATGCCTGTACCATGACCTGTGCCATGCCTGTACCATGACCTGTGCCATGACCTGTGCCATGCCCGTACCATGACCTGTGCCATGCCTGTACCATGCCTGCACCATCACCTTTGCCATGACCTGTGCCATGCCTATACCATAACCTGCACCATCTCCTGTACCATGCCCGCAGCCCCTGTTTTGTGGCTCGTGATAGTCCAGTTGGGTCCAGTAGCTGCTGCATTTCCCACCCTAGGCTTATACTCGAGTCAATAAGTTTTCCCACTTTTTTGTGGTAAAATTAGGGGCCTCGGCTTATATTTGGGTCGACTTATACTCGAGTATATACGGTATGTTACTTTAGAGGCAGTTTGTTACAAGCACAGCAATACAACGTAGGCGCTTATCACAGAGACACAATGGAGAGGATGGAGGGGATACTTATATCTTCCCTCCACATTGGTCACACTCCACGCTGACATATCTGTATCGAGTAAAGTAGCTTTGCTGGCACTTTAATGGAAAGCTAAAGCCGCAGAACTTATCCGCCCCATTACCAGTGTCAGGAAAATCAATACTGACCTGAGTGAGACAGACGATCCAACACAGAAAACCTGCAATATCCTCACAGCAAGGAACAGCAAACAAGACAAAGGAAATCTCTCACTATTCAATATCTACCTAACCCCTTCAATACCGGGCACCCTCACCCCCTTCCTGCCCAGGACAATTTTCAGCGCTGTCACACTTTGAATGACAATTGCGCAGTCATGCTACACTGTACCCATAGGAAATTTTTATCATTTTTTTCACACAAATAGAGCTTTCTTTTGGTGGTATTTATTAGGGATAGACCGATTATCGGCGGCCGATATGCACTTTCCCCGATATATCGGTATCGGCCCCGGAACTGGCCGATATTTTTGTGACGTCATTCTGCCTTCTTAGGCCGCCTCCCTCGTCTTGGACAGCCTTGTCTGGAGTCGGGACTAGTCTCGCGGGAGTGTATCACAGCCATACACCCACCCACAGTAGCCCGGTGCCAGCCACCCACAGGCCCTGTACCAGCCAGCCACGTACATCCACAGGCACTGTACCAGCGAGCCAGCCAGCCACAGGCCATGTGCCAGCCAGCCGCCCACAGGCCCTGTGCCAGCCAGCCGCCCACAGGCCCTGTGCCAGCCAGCCGCCCACAGGCCCTGTGCCAGCCAGCCGCCCACAGGCCCTGTGCCAGCCAGCCACCCACAGGCCCTGTGCCAGCCAGCCACCCACAGACAGGGTGCCAGACAGCCAGCCACCCACAGGTCCTGTACCAGCCAGCTACAGGCACTGTACCAGCCAGCCACCCACCACAGGGTGCCAGCCAGCCACCCACCACAGGGTGCCAGCCAGCCACCCACCCACCACAGGGTGCCAGCCAGCCACCCACCCACCACAGGGTGCCAGCCAGCCACCCACCACAGGGTGCCAGCCAGCCAGCCACCACAGGGTGCCAGCCAACCAGCCACCACAGGGTGCCAGACAGCCAGCCACCACAGGGTGCCAGACAGCCAGCCACAGGCCCTGTACCAGCCAGCCACCCACAGGCCCTGTACCAGCCAGCCAGCCACCCACCACAGGGTGCCAGCCAGCCAGCCACCCACCACAGGGTGCCAGCCAGCCAGCCACCCACCACAGGGTGCCAGCCAGCCACCCACCACAGGGTTCCAGCCAACCAGCCACCACAGGGTGCCAGCCAACCAGCCACCACAGGGTGCCAGCCAACCAGCCACCACAGGGTGCCAGCCAACCAGCCACCACAGGGTGCCAGACAGCCAGCCAGCAACCCACCACGGGGTGCCAGACAGCCAGCTACCCACCAGATAACATGCACACAAGTTGGCACAAAGGGGTTTGAATGGCTATTAAAAGGTCACCATCCTCACCTGTCATCTGTTTGCTTGTAATTAGTGTGTATATAAAAGGTCATTGAGTTTCTGGACTCCTGACTGACCCTTGCATCTTTCATCCAGTGCTGCACTGACGTTTCTGGATTCTGAGTCATGGGGAAAGCAAAAGAATTGTCTGTGGGATGTGCGGGAAAAGGAAGTTGAACTGTATAAAACAGGTAAGGGATATAAAAAGATACCCAAGGAATAGAGCATGCCAATCAGCAGAGTTCAAACTCTAATCAAGAAGTGGAAAATGAGGAGTTCTGTGGAAACCAAACCATGGTCAGGAAGACCAACTAACAATTCAGCCACAACTGCCAGGAAAATTTTCCGGGATGCAAAGAAAAACCCACAAAAAACTTCAGGTGAAATACAGGACTCTCTGAAAACATGTGGTGTGGCTGTTTCCAGAAGCACAATAAGGAGGCACTTGAAGAAGAAAGATGGGGTGCATGGTCGAGTCGCCAGAAGAAAGCCATTACTACGCAAATGCCACAAAGTATCCCACTTACAATACGCCAAACAGCACAGAGACAAGCCTCAAATCTTCTGCCACAAAGTTATTTGCAGTGATGAGACCAAAATTGAGCTTTTTGGCCACAACCATAAACGCTACATTTAGAGATGTCTCAACAAGGCCTATGATGAAAGGTAGACCATCCCTACTGTGAAACATGGCGGTGGATCGCTGATGTTTTGGGGATGTGAGAGCTACAAAGGCACAGGAAATTTGGTCAGAATTGATGGCAAGATGAATGCAGAATGTTATCAAAAAAATACTGGAGGGAAATTTACATTCATCAGCCCAGAAGCTGCGCATGGGACGTACTTGGACATTCCAACATGACAATGATCCTAAACACAAGGCCAAGTCCACCTGTCATTGGTTACAGCAGAATAAAGTGAAGGTTCTGGAGTGGTCATCTCAGTCTCCTGACCTCAATATCATTGAGACACTCTGGGGAGATCTCAGATGTGCCGTTCATGGAAGACAGCCCAAGAATTTACAGGAACTGAAGGCTTTGTGCCAGGAAGAATTGGCAGCTTTACCATCTGAGAAGATAAAGAGCCTCATCCACAAATACCACAAAACACTTCAATCTGTCATTGATGGTAAAGGGGGCAATACACGGTATTAAGAACTGGGGTGTGTAAACTTGATCAGGGTGATTTGGGGAGTTTCTGTAGTCATTATGATTTAAGAAAAAAAGGATATCAATTTTATTTGGGTACAGCGTTGCACGACGGCGCAATTGTCAGTTAACCACTTTGCCACTGCTCACTAGAGCTGTACTGCGGCAAAGTGGCTCTTGTAGGTCTGACGACGTAGACCTACGTCGGCAGACCCTCCCCCTTCTAGGCGGCGCGCGCGCCGCCGGAGGCTCGCTCCCGCTGTATTCAGTCACAGCGGGAGTCGGGCCAGGGGAGGAGCAGCGGCGATTGCCGCTGCTCTTCCCCGATCGTCGGGGAATCGAGTGTGGAGATCCGCCCGCCTGTGTAAACACAAGCGGGCGAACCTCCGAAGTGACAGGCAGGGTCAGATTGCAGGGTTCAGCATAGCTCAACCTGCGATCTGTCCCTGTGTCATTCAGTCACCTCCCCCCACACACATCAGTAAGCACCAGGCATACATTAACCCCTCTCTCTCTCCAATAAAATTAACCCCTTCACTGCCAGTGTCATTTTTACAGTAACAGTGCATATGTATAGCACTGATTACTGCAGTAATGTCACTGGTACCCCCAAAAGTGTCAAAAATGTCAGTCAAGGGTCCGATCTGTCCGCCGCAATGTCGCAGTCCCGCAAAAAAAAAAAAAAAAAAAAAAAACGCAGATCGCCGCCATTACTCGTTAAAAAAAAAAAAACACCAAAAATGACAGAAATCTTTCCCTTAGTTAGTAATAGCAATAACTTTTGCGCAAACCAATCAAAATACGCTTATTGCGATTTTTTTTTTTTTTACCCAACATAGGTAGCAGAAAACAAATTGGCCAAAAATTTTAACCACTTGCCAACTGCCTAACGCCGATCTACGTCGGCAGTCAGCCCCTCACAGGCAAAGTGACGTAAGGCTACGTCACTAGCTTGTGAGGGTCTAGGGAGCGCGCGCGCGCCGCCGGAGGCGCGCTCCCGCGTGGTCACGAACCCCCCCGCGCGTGTGACCAGCGGACCCTCGGCGATCGGGGGGGGGGGGGGGGGAAGAGGGAGAATGTCAGGCAGCTTGTGTAAACAAGCCACCTGTCATTCTCCTCGCTGTAAAGACACTGATCAAACGGATCTAGTATGTAGATCCGTTGATCAGTGTCCTTACAGCTCAAGCCACAGCCAATCACAGTAGAAAGCACGCCCCTAGGGATACACACAGCCCCTCCCTCTCAAATAAAGTTAACCCCTTCACTACCAGTGTATTTTTACAGTAACAGTGCATATATATAGCACTGATTACTGTAGAAATGTCACTGGTAACCCCAAAAGTGTCACAAATGTCAGTCAAGGGTCCGATCTGTCCGCTCCAATGTCGCAGTACCGCAAACAAAAATCGCAGATCACCGCCATTACGCGTAAAAAAAAAAAACAACAAAAATGACAAAAATCTTTCCCTTTGTTAGTAAACGCGATAACTTTTGCGCAAACCAATCAAAATACGCTTTTTGCGATTTTTTTTACCAAACATATGTAGCATAAAACAAATTGGCCGAAAATGTTAAAAAATTTTGATTTTTACATTTTTTTGGGGGGAATTTCATATAAAAAAATGTGAAAAATATTGTTATTTTTGCAAAATTGACGCTCTTTTTTTGTTTATATATTATAGCGCGTGATCAAAAAATCGCACAGGTGATCAAATACCACCAAAAGAAAGCTCTGTTTGTGGGAAAAAAAGAACGCCAAATTTGTTTAGGTACAGCGTCGCACGACCGTGCAATTGTCCGTTAAAGTCACGCAGTGCTGAATCGCAAAATACCCCCTGGTCAGGAAGGGGGTAAAATCTTCCGGGGCTGAAGTGGTTAAAAAATGTTGATTTTTAAATTTTTTTGGGGGGGAATTTCATATAAAAAAATGTGAAAAATAGTTATTTTTTCAAAATTTACGCTCTTTTTTTGTTTATAGCGCAAAAAGTAAAAATCGCACAGGTGATCAAAAACCACCAAAAGAAAGCTCTGTTTGTGGGAAAAAAAGGACGTCAATTTCATTTGGGTACAGCGTCGCACGACCGCGCAATTGTCAGTTAAATTTGCACAGTGCCGAATCGCAAAAAGTGGCCCGGACGTAAGACAGCAAAATCCTCCGGTGGTAAAGTGGTTAAAGTAACGCAGTGCCGAATTGCAAAAAATGGCCTGGTCATTAAATGGGGCAAATCCTTCTGGTCCAGAAGTGGTTAAAAGAGTAAACCCAGTTGATTGATAATAAATGGCTTCAGCCAAACACTAACCATGAGTGAAAGAAAAGTTTGTGTTCTCATTCATATTATCTGAAAATTGGCCAAGAAACCATAAATTCTGCCAGGGTGTGTAAACTTACGAGCACAACTGTATACCGTATTTATCTTAGCTTTTAAATGCTATAACTTTCGCACAAACCAATAACACTCATTTTAATTTTTTAGTTATTTTTTATTTTTTTGCCAAAGACATGCAGAAGAATACATTTTGGCCTAAATTCATGAAGAAATTTGATTTTATCGGAAATGTTTTATAACAGAAATAGAAAATATCGGAGGTTTTTTAAATAAAGATTTTGGCAAAATAAAAAAAATCCAGAGGTGATCTAATACCACCTAAATAAATTTCTATTTTTGTGAAGAAAAAAAATGGATCTACCACTGCTTTAGGTATTGGATTACCTCTCCTATTGCAGTACCTGCAATATCGGTATCAATACTTCTGTTATTTGTTTTCTCTGACTACGTTGATCTGAGATGCTGTTTGCTACAATATACCTATATGGCCGGACCAGGCTCCAATGGACCTGGAGGCTGATGCTCCTTATCTGCACTTATTGATCATAACTGCTATGTACCATACCATGCCTGTCTTCTCTAAATGTTTATTAGGGCTCTTTCACACAGGCGGACCGTTCAGATCTGCCTTTCCGTTTTTTTTTTTGGCGGATCTGAACGGTCCCCCCCCATGCATTCCCATGGGGCATCGGATGCCAGCGGAGACATGTCCGCTGACATCCGATCTGTCAAATCTGGACGGATGGAAACCCTATTTTCCATCCGTCCAGCGGATCGGATCGGACCGACGGTCCGTTCCCATCCGATTTCCCCCATAGAGATGAATGGGGAACTGACAGCTGTGTCTCTGCACACAGCACGGAGAAACAGCTGTCATCCTCCTGCTCAGCGGGGGATCTGCGGATCGATCCCCCGCTGAGAAAAACGGAATCCGTCCGACGGACGGAGTGTGTGAAAGGGGCCTTATTGTTTCTATTCTTCTTCAAGAGGAAGTAAATCTTCCTCTGCAAGTTGTACCTTTGGGTAAGCTTATGATAAGGCTTACCTATAGGTACTGTAGATATCTCCTAAACTTCTAGATTGTAAGCTCTAACGAGCAGGGCCCTCTAGTTCCTCCTGTTTTGAACTGTATTGTAACTGTATTGTCTTCCCTCACACTGTAAAGCGCTGCGCAAACTGTTGGCGCTATATAAATCCTGTATAATAATAAAAATAACATGTACCGTTTAGGAGATATTTACCTTACATGCAGCCAGTGACATCACTGGCGAATGCGCTCTGAAGAAACGGCCGCTGGTGCCGATCCTTCAGAGCCCCCCGTGCCGCGACCGTCGGCTCCCGCGCGCATGCGCGGGAGTGACGCAATCGTGGCTCCAGCCAATCAGATGGCCGGATGCCGCAAACCCGGAAGAAGGGCGACAGTACATGTCACCCATGAGAGAGGTGAGCGGTCGGCACTTCGGGGCTTCGTTTTAAGGTAAGTATTTCATAATGAGCTAGTATGGGATGCACACTAGCTCATTATGTGTTTGTCTTCCAGGTGTTTTTTTTAAAAAAAAAAAAAAAAAAAATTCGGAGGTTTACAACCTCTTTCATACTCTGTAAAATCCTTTCTTCTTCAATAAACTAAGATTGAACTAAAAAAAATTATCTAAATATCATTTGTGTACAGTGTTGCATGACTGTGCAGTTATCAGTTATGGTAGCGCAGTGCTGAATAGCAAAAAAATGGGCTGGTCAAGAAGGGGTAAATCTTTTTGAAGGGCAAATGGTTAATGATGAGGGAGCCCTAACACCTTAAGCCCCGGTTCACACTTGTGCGTGTGCGGGGTTCGCATGTAATGTCAGAGCGCACTGCTCCGACATTACATGCGATCGGCTGTGCGGTGCGAGTTTAGCCATACAGTTTGTATGGCTAAATTCGCACCGCAGCTGCACCAAACACGCACAGGGACCCTTTTTGGAAGCCGCATCAGGATCGGATCGCACAGCGGTTCACACTTGTGCGAACCGATCGTGTGCGAACTGCACGATCGCACTGCGATATGCGATCAAACTGGGGGTGTCGTTAAGATTACATTGACACCCCCAGCGTATCGCATATGGCAGTGTGAACTGCCGGGGGTGCGTGTGTGATGCGGGAACAGGCTGCGGATTCGCAGCCTTCCCGCACTCGCATAAGTGTGAACCGGCACTGAAGGTTCTGTCAAGGGTTCCTGTCTGCAAAACAAAATGCAGAGAAAGGCAGCTCTAGACTGTAAGCATGTATGCGCACGGCTCTCACCTGCGGCTTCCTATTACCGATAGGTTTGTAAATTGTATGCATTGTTCTTTGGAACAGTTTCTGTATTGTATTATATTCACCCACTTGAATGAATCACCTTGGTGGGAGGGGGGGGGGGGGGGTTGTGTGCTCTAGAAATAACTCACCGAGCTCGGTCACCATACTCAGCGCTTGGCCAGACAATGAACTCGCTGAGGTTCTTCTCTGCTCCGGTTTGGCTGCAGGAGGAGCTTTCAGTGGTTGCACAGGAGGAGACAGTGAGTGATCCGACATCGTCTGCTGGCTGAGCTGTAGAGAAATGAGAACAACAGAACAAAATCAAAGCACATTGGAACAATGTGTTGTATTTATGAAATCATTCAGATGTGCCACAAGGATATATAATCTTCCACTATATAAACCTTCCCTCCTGAAATACCCTGCACTGCCAGAGGACTCTGCTCCTTCCTCTATCTCAGGGGTCTTCAAACTTTACAGTAAGAGGGCCACAGCTTATATTTTACAAATATTAATAGCAGGGCTAAAAATTTAAAGTCCTGAGCGGAGTCCAGGGCTTCAGGGTTACTTGCCACCAGTTGCCCCCCCACTTTCCATCAGCTTCCCCATCAGAGTTCCCCCTATACATCAGGGCCCCCCATTAGAATCCTCCTTTACATTAGGGACCCCATTAGAGTCCCCCTTACTTCAGGGACCCCATTAGAGTCCCCCCCTACATTAGGGTCCCCATCTGAGTCCTCTCTTACATCAGGGGCCCCATTAGAGTCCCCCCTTACAACAGCGTCACCAAGACGTAAAGACCAACTGATCCGAATCATCAGTCTAATGATACAAACCTGTAAAAGTGATTAAGTGGCTCTACAGCTGCCCAGATCACATTTACACAAAAGCCCAAAGTCTACTGAGCCGTGAGCCCGTTTATCTTCTTCAGATTTTGGACATAGCAGACACATGCAAAGATTTGAAGAGGTTAAATCTGAACTGGGAGTCTTCCCACACAGTGGGGCTGTCCAGTACCCCCGCTCTCCTGCAGACTTGAGTTGTGGACTGATCCTGACATCAAGCATGGAGCAGGCTCCTAAGACCAGGAACAGTCCACCGCTGGACCATAGGGGAGCGGAGCAAATGACCCATGCAGTGCAAGCACAGCCCCACTGCATGGGAAAATTGTTTTTGCAGCCTTCCCCTTCAGTCTTGCACAGGTGCAGCAGCTCCTCTCCTGGACTGAATCGGCTTCCTCTGATTTCACTGCACACTGTGAGCTTCTCACAATGATCTGCCTGCAAAGCCAGATCATGTGTGGGGGTTTTGTGTAATCTTCAGGCTGAAAATACATTTTTTTAAACATGAGCAAAAAACACAAAAACGGCTCTGGCAGCGACGGATTAACCAGTTCCCGACCGCCCGCCGCCGATTTACGGTGGCAGTGTGGCGCCCACCTGCACGAAATGACGTAGACCTACATTGGTCGCGCGCCTGCAGCTAGGGTGCGCACTTCTGCCCCCACTGGGCAATGGGGACTCCGATGTACGGGAAAGGCGGCTCCGATTGCTGCCTGACTCCCACGATCGTTCCCCGCTGAGAGAGGACGGTCAGCTGTTGTACACACAGCCGACCGTTCTTCTCTCTGGAATGACCATAGAGCCAATGTGATCCTTCTACATAGAATCACGTCTCTATGGTCATCTCAGAAACCACGCCACAATACAGTTAGAATCACTCCCCTAGGATCACATTTAACCCCTTGATCACCCATAGTGTTAACCCCTTCCCTGCCAGTGTCATTATTACAGTCACAGTGCATATTTTTAGCACTGATTACTGTAGTAATGTCACTGGTCTCCCCAAAAGTGTCAAAAATGTCAGTTAGGGGTCCGATCTGTCTGCCGCAATGTTGCAGTCCCGCTAAAAATCGCAGATCGCTGCCATTACTAGTAAAAAAAAAAAAACAATAAAAATGACATAAATCTTTCCCGTAGTTAGTAGATGCGATAACTTTGCGCAAACCAATCAAAATCCGCTTATTGCGATTTTTTTTTTTTTTTACCAAAAATATGTAGCAGAAAACAAATTGGACTAAAATGTTAAATTTTGATTTTTTAATTTTTTTTTGAGAATGTTATATAGCAGAAAGTGAAATTTTTTTTTTTTTTTTTCAGAATTGTCGCTCTTTTTTTGTTCATAGCGCAAAAAAAAAAAAAAAAAAAAAATCACACAGGTGATCAAATACCACCAAAATAAATCTCTATTTGTGGGAAAAAAAGGACATCAATTTTATTTGGGTACAGCGTCGCACGACCGCGCAATTGTCTGTTAAAGTAACGCAGTGCCGAATCGCAAAATATGGCCTGGTCAGGAAGGGGGAAAATCCTTCCGGTCCAGAAGTGGTTAAGGTATGTCATGAAAACAGAAAGGCTTGATCTAAACATTTCACTAGCATGTTAATGAGAAGACAAAGGTGCAACCAGGAAAAAAAAAAAAAAAAAAGGTTAAACTTCAGCTTCAACCACTTGCCGACCGCCGCCCGACTATATACGGCAGCGGTCAGCCCCTCTCAGGCAGTGACGTACCGGTACGTTACTAGCCTGGGAGCTCCCGCCCCCGCTCGTACCCGAAGAAGCCGGCGCATGTGAACGGCGGACCCGATGTCCGCCAGTCACTCGCGATCGTCGGGTAGAGAGGGAGAGGGAGAAAGGCAGGCGGCTAATGTAAACACAGCCGCCTGTCATTCTCCCCTGTGTAACAGCACAGATCACTCGGTCCTGCTATTTAGGATCGTATGTTTCTGCGGTTACATGAAAAGCCACGCCCCTTTACAGTAAGAAGCACGCCCCTAGGGACACACTTAACCCCTCCCTCTCCAAAAAAGTTAACCCCTTCCCTCCCAGTGTCATTTTTACAGTAACAGTGCATATGTAAAGCACTGATTACTGTAGAAATGTCACTGGTACCCCCAAAAGTGTCAAAAATGTCAGTCAAGGGTCCGATCTGTCCGCCGCAATGTCACAGTACCGATCGTCGCCATTACTAGTTAAAAAAAACAAACAACAAAAATGACAGAAATCTTTCCCTTCGTTAGTAAACGTAATAACTTTTGCGCAAACCAATCAAAATATGTTTATTGCGATTTTTTTTTACCAAACATATGTAGCAGAAAACAAATTGGCCAAAAATGTAAAAAAAATTTAGATTTTTACATTTTTTGGGGGGGGAATTTCATATAAAAAAAAATGTGAAAAATATTGTTATTTTTGCAAAATTTACGCTCTTTTTTTGTTTATAGTGAATGATCAAAAAATCGCACAGGTGATCAAATACCACCAAAAGAAAGCTCTGTTTGTGGGGAAAAAAGGACACAAATTCATTTGGGTACAGCGTCGCACGACCGCGCAATTGTCCGTTAAAGTCACGCAGTGCCGAATCGCAAAATACCCCCTGGTCAGGAAGGGGGTAAAATCTTCCGGGGCTTAAGTGGTTAAAAGAACTCTGCTTAAAGCATACGGGATATTCTTAAGTCCACCTAAAATTTATAAAAGAACAAAAATCAGAGATTACCGGAGACATGGAGCAGTTTTCTTTTATGGAGAGAATTTCAGCTGTAAGCGCATCAATCAGCAGCCTCTGCTCATCAAGCTCCTCCTGCAAACGCTGACGCTGCAGAATTTCCTGATGCAACTGCCGGTCCCCCTGCAAGAAAAAAAAAAAAAAATATGGCATCAACGTCACATGACCTCTCATCAGAAATATCACAGCTCAAGCTTTATATCTATTCATGGTTATTGTTGAAGTGTTGATTACCCTAAAAAAAAAAAAAAAAAAAAAAAATAGATACGGACTCCTTAAAGCCAGCACAGTTCTTCTGCTGTGTCATTTGACCCCCTGTAACACCTGAAAAACCTGGCTGATCCTGCCAGTTTCTACCCTCCCCTCTGTACACTGACCACGGTATATCATGGCTGCTGAGCCCTGACACCGTGGTCAGTGTATGTGCCTCCGTCATCTGCAGACCTGCTCTCTGTCTCCTGTGTCCCCGCCCCCCTGCTGTGTCAGCTGCGCTCATATTCATTATAAATAATCTAATCCCCTCTGTATTATAACACTAAGTGTTCCTGTGTCTTATAGATAAAATATGTGATCTGTACCTATATCACAGCGGCTCCCAGCGATCACGTGACTGCTGAGCTCTCTCTCCTCTCCTCTACGACTGACGTCAGCCGCAGTGCTCGGGCCTGCATACTGGAGCTGTCAGCCAGGCAGAGAAGAGAGCCAAGGGATCAGCTGATCGCTGGGGGACACTCTCATAGAGGTACAGATTAAGGATTAACTGATTATTGGTTTGGCTGATAATCGGCGGCCAATATTCACTTTTTTTAAAATATCGGTTATCGGCCTCAAACTTGGCCGATATGACCAATATTTTATTAAGGTAGGGCTGCCTCCGGAGGGGAAGGGGGGGATGGGGATTAGAATTTATGAAGGTAACAAACTTTCTGTGTGCAGCAGCCCCCCCCCTCCCCAATACTTACCTGAGCCCCTCTCGATCCAGATATGTCCACAAGAGCCTTGCCTCTCCGGGGACTCACACTCCTGATTGGCTTTTGGCAGCAGCGGGAGCCATTGGCTGTCAATCACAGCCAGTGAACCAATTAGGAGATGGAGGGGGCAGGGTCGAGCCGTGGCTCCATGTGTGAATGGACATACAGAGCCACGGGTTGGGAGCGCGCCTGCTTGGGTGCTCCTAGAGCAAGCTGCTTGCTGTGGGGGCAACCGGCAGGAGGGAGGAGCCAGGAGTGCCAGTATGGGACCCAAGAAGGAGGATGTGGGCTGCTCTGTGTAAAACCATTACACAGAGTAGGTAAGTATATTATGTTTGTTATTTTTAACCCCTTCCCACCTGCCGTATAGTAAAATGCCGCGGCTCTTTACCTATGTGATCGGCTGTGTCCAATCACAGCCGGTCACATGTAAACAAGGAAGTGCCATTTATCGGCTCTCCTTGCCTCACACTGATAGATTGTGAGGAGAGGAGAGCCGATCAGCAGCATCACCTCGCAGGGGAGAGCTGTACAGGTAATCAGGCACTGATCATCAGTGCCCCGATTACAGTACAGCCCCAGCAGTGCCCATCAGTGACACCAATGAGTGCCCAATAGTGATGCCAGTCAGCGCTCCTTTCAGTGCGTATCAGTGCCGCCTATCATTGCCCACCAGTGTCGCCTACCGGTGCCCACCAGTGTCGCCTATAGGTGCCCACCAGTGTCGCCTACCGGTGCCCACCAGTGTCGCCTACCGGTGCCCCCTATCAGTGCCCACCAGTGCGGCATATTAGTGCCTCCTCATCACTGTCACCTAATCAGTGTCCTTCAAAGCCACCTCATCAGTGCAGCCTATCAGTGAAGGAGAAAAATTACTTATTTACAAAATATACTGATAAAAAACGAAGAAAAACTTTTTCTTTTTTCTTTTTTTCATATTTTTGGTCTTTTTTTATTTATTTTTTTTAGCAAATAACATAAAAAAAAAACAGCAGTAAATAAATACCACCAAAACGAAAGCTCTACGTGTGAAAAAAAAATGATAAAAAAATCTAAATTTGGGTACAGCGTTGTATGAGCGCGCAATTGTTATTCAAAGCGCGACAGCGCTGAAAGCTGGAAATTGGCCTGTGCAAGAAGGGGGTAAAAGTGCCCGGTATTGAAGTGGTTGAAAAAGAAAAAATAAGGCTTTAATATCACTTTAGGGACTAATGGCCGAAACGCGTTTGATTATTTGACTGTTGTTCACCTGTTTTATGTAAACAATGTTTTAGCCAACTTCCATGGCACCAGCCTCTCTCCCTTTTTAGCACGAAATATAATAATGGTTATAGATATAAACTGAGCGATAGGCAATCGCTGCGTGCCGTCTGCTCTATCGCTGCGTGTCGTCTGCTCTATCGCTGCCTGTCGTCTGCTCTATCGCTGCCTGTCGTCTGCTCTATCGCTGCCTGTCGTCTGCTCTATCGCTGCCTGTCGTCTGCTCTATCGCTGCGTGTGGTCTGGTCTATCGCTGCCTGTGGGGTCTGCTCTATCGCTGCCTGTGGTCTGCTCTATCGCTGCCTGTGGTCTGCTCTATCGCTGCCTGTGGTCTGCTCTATCGCTGTGTGCGGTCTGGTCTATCGCTGTGTGTGGTCGGCTCTTACCTCCTTTAGATAAGACACCAGCCGCCGTATGGAGCCGACCAGAGACATGGTGAATCCCGTCAACCCCTGAGCCTTTGGCATGGTGTCCACCTCCCGGCCCGTCTGCCTCTCGTAGTCCTCCAAGTCCAGCTCCACTTCCTGCATCATCTGGTTCAGGACATCCAAACTGGACTGGCTGCAACTGGACAGCTCACAGGCTGAGGCCGCAGAAACCGACTCTGTCCTGCGATGAGTGGGGGTGCGTGAAGAGCGTTTCTTCTTACCTTCAATAAAAACAGGAAAATTGTTTAACAAATCGCAGTATCAGGGCTGAGATGACAAATCGCAGTATCGGGGCTGAGATGACAAATCGCAGTATCGGGGCTGAGATGACAAATCGCAGTATCAGGGCTGAGATGACAAATCGCAGTATCGGGGCTGAGATGACAAATCGCAGTATCGGGGCTGAGATGACAAATCGCAGTATCGGGGCTGAGATGACAAATCGCAGTATCGGGGCTGAGATGACAAATCGCAGTATCGGGGCTGAGATGACAAATCGCAGTATCGGGGCTGAGATGACAAATCGCAGTATCGGGGCTGAGATGACAAATCGCAGTATGGGGGCTGAGATGACAAATCGCAGTATGGGGGCTGAGATGACAAATCGCAGTATGGGGGCTGAGAAGACAAATCGCAGTATGGGGGCTGAGAAGACAAATCGCAGTATGGGGGCTGAGAAGACAAATCGCAGTATGGGGGCTGAGATGGCAAATCACAGTATGGGGGCTGAGATGACAAATTACAGTATGGGGGCTGAGATTCTCTTTAAACACTTAGGGACCGCCCGCCACGCTAGCCCTCCTGTGCAAACCGCCATAGGTATACATCGGTCGCACCTGCAGCTAAAGGGCAAGCGCGCCACGCCAGCAGCACGCTCCCGCCCCCACTCGGCAGCGGGGACTTCGAAGCACAGGGCAGGCGGCTCAGATTGTCCCGACACCCACAATCGCTCCCCGCTGAGAGAGAAGAACGGTCGGCTGTTGTAAACACGGCTGACCGTTCTTCTCCCTGGAATGATCACAGAGTGCCTGTGATCCTTCTATATAGGATCACATGTCTCTATGGTCATTTCACAAGCCCCGCCCCCATACAGTTAGAATCACTCCCCTAGGCTCACATTGAACCCCCTCGATAGCCACAGGGTTAACCCCTTCTCTGCCAGTGTCATTATTACAGTAACAGTGCATATTTTTAGCACTGATTACTGTAGTAATGTCACTGGTCCCCCCAAAAATGTCAGTTAGGGGTCCGATCTGTCCTCCGCAATGTCGCAGTCCCCCTAAAAATCGCAGATCGGCGCCATTACTAGTAATAATGGGATTTTTTTTTTTACCAAAAATATGTAGCAGAAAACAAATTGCCCTAAAATGTAAAATTTTGATTTAAACATTTTTTTGTTGGGAATGTTATATAGCAGAATGTGAAAAATATATTTTTTTTTTTAGAAATGTCGCGCTTTTTTTGTTTATAGCGCAAAAAATAGGAGGAGATCAAATACCACCAAAAGAAAAACAGTTTGTGGGAAAAAATGGACATCAATTTTATTTAGGATACAGCGTCGCACGACCGCGCAATTGTTCGTTAGAGTAACGCAGTGCCGAATCGCAAAAAACGGCCTGGTCATTAAGGGGGCAAATCCTTTCGGTGCAGAGGTGGTTAAAGAAGTGTCCCTCCAGGGGACCAAGGGCATGTAGTACTTGCCCCCTAATGATCTGTGGTTGCTGAGCTAAGTTTGGTTGACAGTGCGCCACCCATCACCCCACCGCAGTTCAACTACGCTGACCAGGGGAAGCATTTCTAATGAGCTCTGAGTGACAGCGCTCATCTCTTGTAGCAGGCACGTGCTGAGACCAGTGCTGTCATTCAGCATCATATATGGGCATTACCAAGCCTGGTACTTAGATGGCGGAGCCCTCTACTGCTTATTCCTAATTACCTAGGGAGGTCTAGGCAGCCCATCTAGGAGTGCCAGACAGACAGCCTTCCAACAAGGCAGGTGGATATTTGCATAACTCCTCCCAAGAGCCAGCCCACTGCCTGCATCACGGTTGAGGGTTCTTGGGAGGAGTGCTGTGATGTTTTCGGGAAACAAAACCAAGCAGGCCCCTCCCACCAGCCATGATCTGCCAATATTGCATAGAGAAGCACACAGACTCAAAGGTGACATCGCTGGGTCTAAATTAAAGTATCCAATGAAAACAGAAAAGGTTTTATTTATAAAATGCCATTAGCACGTTGATGAGGGGGGGGGGGTACCGGTGAAGGGAAAATATAAGCAGATGAAACATTAAGAGACTGTAAGTGGTTCTAAAGGCAGGTTTTTTTTCTATGCATTAAGTAGTGGTGCGTGAAAATGAAAATTCTGTTTTAGAAAACGAAAATTCAGGATGCACTTGGCCGAAAACTGAAGCCCAAGTTTTTTTTTATTCTTTTTTTAAATTTAATTAACGTGGATGGCGTTATTGCATTGAAGTCAATGGGACACAATCTTGCACTGCAGATATAGGGGGCAATTTGCATTGCTGTCAATGGGGGGGGATTGCACAGCAGTCAATAGAAGGGGGGGGGCGTTTCTGCACTAGAGTCAAGAGTGGGCGTTTCTGCACTAGAGTCAAGAGGGGGCGTTTCTGCACTAGAGTCAAGAGGGGGCGTTTCTGCACTAGAGTCAAGAGGGGCGTTTCTGCACTAGAGTCAAGAGGGGGCGTTTCTGCACTAGAGTCAATGGGATGCAATTTTGCACGGAAGTCAATGGGATGCAGCAGGCCATTGTTGGCACCTTTGTTTTTTTCTTCTATTGGCAAAATGCCAATAACCCTATTTTTGGGCAATAATTTTCGGTGGCTGATAAATCGATGCATCCCTAGAAGGTTAAAAAAAAAAAAATAAATCTTCTGCAGCCCACCTTAGACTTTTTTTGTCAATTTTTTTATTTATTTTTTTGTTTTATGCAACACAAAAACACCTCGCCACACAGGGCGGAACATACAATAGAAAAGAAAAACATCAAAGTCAACTTATTCACGAGTCCTTTCCAATAAGATAGAGAGGGTGTCATTGGCTTTTTCCAATAGAGGTCCTCCACTAGGCCAAGCCGGAAGGTGGACACGGTCATAGGCACTGGCACAGACGTGATCTCCGAGACACGGTCATAGGCACTGGCACAGAGGTGATCTCCGCACAATGGCAGTCCAGAACTCCTGAACTACAGGGCAGTGCCAAAATATAGGACTACAATTGGCCGGAGAGTTTGGCTGGAGTAAAATATTTCCTATGCAGGAATTTAAATTGAATCAAGCGATCTCTTGCTGAAACTAAATGGGTAACGGGGAAACTCCCCATATCATCCCAGTCCTCTCCTCCCAAGTCTGAAACCTTCGCCACCCATTGTTCCCTACACCTGGTTACCGAGGGAGGGGAAATGGGGGGGGGGGGGCTCCTTTAATCCCGATAACATTTTTTTTCATGGAATCATTCAGTAGGACATTCTCCAAAGTGAAGGGCTTCACTGCCACCTTGGTGGAGCCAAACTGCGAGATGAATGCATGTCTCCATTGAAGGTAACGGAAGAGATACGGGTTGGGAAGGCTAAATCTTTGTTTCAGATGGAGCTAATTCACCTCCCATGGTGATGTCACCCCAAGTCTTAACCCCCTTTGACGCCCATATAACAGGATCAGGTATAAAAAGAAAATGAGGCAAAAGCCCCCCTTATACTTACCTGAGCCCAAAGTGAAGTGCACAAGAGCAGAGGCTCTGCCTGCACTCTCTCCCCTCATTGGCTTCGTCTGCTGTCAATCACAGCCAGTGACAAGGGAGCGAGGGGCGGGGCCGAGTCTTGCTGTTTTTGTCAATAGATGCAGTTTTTGTCAATAGATGCAAACAGCGAGGCTCAGGAGCGAGCCTGCACATGTGCCCCCATAGCAAGCCACTTGTCGGGGGGGGGGTGGAGCCAGGAGCGCCAGCAGGGGACCCGAGTACAGGAGGACCGGGGCTGCTCTGTGCAGAACTATTATACATAGCAGATAAGTATAACATGTTTCTTATTTTAAAGAAAAAAAAAAACTTTTACGTTCCGCTTTGAGGTTTGTGCCCCTCTATCTATCATACCACGGGGAACACGAAGGAAAGGTGAACCACCATAGTATACATTCGTCTTGCACAATATTGAATCCTTGGGACAAGCAGGGCCCTCACCTTTTCCCGGCACCCGATGGTGGTTGGGGGGGTTTGGGTTCAGTATTCTGCCAATTACACATTTTGGATCTTCGGGTTCTGCTTGCTCTTCCTCCGTCAGACGGGTTTTGACCTTCTTTACAGCTGTGGTGGCATTTAATGCTATAGAAAAATATTAGGGTGTAAAATATCTTCATTTATTTTATAGCCTCATAACCTAAAAGTATACTACTTTAATAGGCCATACCCATTTGGCCATTGGTGGGGTGACCCAAGCTTTTGGGCGTCACAAATGGGTTGACTGCATCGGCTTCTTTGCCTGTTGATTGGTGACGAGACGCTGGATGGGAACTCTCTCTCTCCATTATCTGGTAAACTCTGGAAGGTAAAACATACATATAACACAGTAATAAAAAATGACTGCTAAATACTGGCAAATAGTACCCGCATCCCTATAGTCTCTATTGAAAAGGGGGAAGAGCGGGAAGAGAGTTGGAAAGAACATACACCATGTCTCCTGCAAGTATTGGCTGAATTGTGTAGAAAACGTAAGAGTGCCACTATGAACACAGCGATAGCAAGATGTGGTCAGAATCTGAGATCCAATGGCTCAATCCTTCCCGGTCAGTCTGCATTGAAAGGGGGCACGCTGTGGTCAGTCTGCATTGAAAGGGGGCACGCCGTGGTCAGTCTGCATTGAAAGGGGGCACGCCGTGGTCAGTCTGCATTGAAAGGGGGCACGCCGTGGTCAGTCTGCATTGAAAGGGGGCACGCCGTGGTCAGTCTGCATTGAAAGGGGGCACGCTATACCTTAATTACTGAAGGCCCCTTTCACACTTTTGTGAGCTCAAAGTCACGCAATTTTTCTACAGCGTTTTTTGCCGCAAAGCAATGCCTATTACATTTATGCATTCATTTTGTACGGCCCCCGAATGATGTTAAAAAAATCCAAATGGCCCTTGGCAGAAAAAACGTTCCCCACCCCTGGTCTAGAAGGACTTCAAGATTTTGTTTTTCTAGTCGCTTAGTATCACTGTGCTTGATTGGCCAGCAAACTTGTCTGACCTAAACTCCATAGAGAATCTGTGAGGTATTGTCAAGAGGAAGAGAAGATGAGAGACACCAGACCAAACAATGCAGATGAGCCGAAGGCCGCTATCAAAGCAACCTGGGCTTCCATAACACCTCAGCAGTGCCACAGGCTGATCACCTCCATGCCATATTGATACAGTAATTCATACAAAAGGAGCCCCCACTGAGTATTGAGTGCATACTATACTGTACATAGACAGACTTTTCACTAAGCCAACATTTCTGTATTAAAAATCCTTTTTTGTTTTTTTATTGGTCTTATGCAATATTCTGATTTTCTGAGATACAGAATTTTGGGTTTTCATAAATGTTGTTGTTCTTCCCCATAGACGAGTACTATGTGGTCTTTGCAGCCCTGATGAAGCAACTGGCGAAACATGTCAGCGTTGGAAGACCCAACACATATAGTGCTCATCATTTTGTTACAACTCTCCATGGTTTTATATACAAATAGATGCACCAGCACCTGTTTATTTTTTTTTTAAGCTTGATATAAATAAACCTTTATTTTTTACCAAATTTAGGTATGCTCCTCTTTCTGGCCCCACGCAGTCCAATATATTTCTTTGTTTTCTCTTTACCTGTATTTTTTTTTTTTTATTGGTCTTACGTAATATTCTGATTTTCTGAGATACTGAATTTTGGGTTTTTTGTAAATGATGTTGTTCTTCCCCATAGGAGGAGTACTATGTTGTCTTTGCAGCCCTGATGAAGCAACTGGCGAAACAGGTCAGCATTGGAAAACCCAACACATATAGTGCTCATCATTTGGTTACAACTCTCTATGCATCTGCCTTATGGGGGTTTTATATACAAATAGATGCACCAGCACCTGTTTAATTTTTTGGGTTTTTTTTTAAGCTGGATATAAATAAACCTTTATATTTTACTAAATTTATGTATGCTCCTCCTCCTAGCCCACACAGTCCAATATTTCTTTGTTTTCTCTTTACCTGTATTTTTTTTTTTTTTTTTTATTGGTCTTACATAATATTCTGATTTTCTGAGATACAAAATATTGGGTTTTTGTAACGGATGTTGTTCTTCCCCATAGAGGAGTACTATGTGGTCTTTGCAGCCCTGATGAAGCATTTGACGAAACACGTCAGCATTGGAGGACCCAACACATCATTTTATTACAACTTTCTTTGCAACTGCCTCATGGGGGGTTTTAAATACAAATAGATGCGCCAGCGCCTGTTTCATTTTTATTTATTTTTTTAAGCTGGAAATAAACCTTTATATTTTACTAAATGTATGTATGCTCCTCTTTCTGGCCCGCACAGTCCGATATTTCTTTGTTTTCTCTTTTTTTACCTGTATTAAAAATCCTTTTTTTGTTTTTTTTATTAATCTTACGTAATATTCAGATTTTCTGAGATACAAAATTTTGGGTTTTTGTAACTGATGTTGTTCTTCCCCATAGAGGAGTACTATGTGATCTTTGCAGCCCTGATGAAGCAATTGGCGAAACACGTCAAAATCTCTTTTTTACCTGTATTAAAAATCCTTTTATTATTGGTCTTATGTATTGTTCTAATTTTCTGAGATACTGAATTTTGGGGTGTCACTAGCTGTAAGCCATAATCATCAAAAATAAAATAAAGGCTTGAAATATATCACTCTGTGTGTAACATATCTATATAAAATAGGAGTTTCACTTTTTGAATTAAATTACTGAAATAAATTACCTTTTTGATATTCTAATTTTATGAGATTCACCTTTATATGGCCAAAATAAAATGTAAATAGGGCATCTCACCTGTCAGTGGTAAGGCTGGGCTGGAAAGTAATGGAAACGTCCACATCATCGTCATCATCATAGTTGTCTTCTGACTGACTCTCATCAACCTCATTAAGAGCCTAAATCAAATATTTCAAATCATAAACTTTCTGTTGTGCATAAATCTCATAAATATGTTGATTAGTTTGTTAAAGCTGAAATCCAGGAACTACACCCCATCCCCTAAAGCTTACAGGTTCATCATCATCCCCCTGTATGTGTATATACATTCACTGGCCACTTTATTAGGTACACTTGTTCAATTGCTTGATAACACAAATTGCTAATCAGCCAATCAGACGGCAGCCACTCAATGCATTTAGGCACCTAGACGTGGTGAAGATGACTTGCTGAAGTTCAAACCGACCATCAGAATAGGGAAGAAAGGGGATTTAAGTGACTTTGAACGTGGCATGGTTGTTGGGGCCAGACAGGATGGTCTGAGCATTTCAAAAACTGCTGATCTACTGGGATTTTCACAGAGAATGGTGGGAAAAGGAGAAAATATGCAGTGTGCGGCAGTTGTGTGGAGGAAAATGCCTTGTTGGTGTCAAGAGGAGAATGGGCAGACTGGTTCCAGATGATAGAAAGGCAACAGTAACTCAAATACCCACTCGTTACATCAAAGGTATGCAGAATATCATCTCTGAACGCACAACACATAGAACTTTGAAGCAGATGGGCTACAGCCGCAGACGACCACACCGGGTGCCACTCCTGTCTGCTAAGAACAGGAAACTGAGGCTATTATTGGCACAGGATCACCAAAATTGGACGATAGGAGATTGGAAAAACTTTGCCTGGTCTGATGAGTGTCAATTTCAGCTGCGACATTCAGATGGTAGGGTCAGAATTTGGCACATGGATCCATCCTGCCTTGTATCACCGGTTCAGGCTGGTGGTGGTGTAATGGTGTGGGGGAGGAGGGGGGGGTAACGGTTCAGGCTGGTGGTGGTGTAATGGTATGGGGGGTATTTTCTTGGCACACTTTGGACCCCTTAGTACCAATTGAGCATCGTTTAATCGCCGCGGCCTACCGGAGTATTGTTACTGACCATGTCCATCCCTTTATGACTGCAGTGTACCCATCTTCTGATGGCTCCTTCCAGCAGGATAATGCACCATGTCACAAAGTTCCAATCATCTCACCACTGGTTTCTTCACCATGACAATGAGGTCACTGTCCTCCAATGGCCTCCACACTCACCACATCTCATCCAATAGAGCACCTTTGGGATGTGGTGGAACGGGAAATTGGCATCATGGATGTGCAGCCGACAAATCTGCAGCAACTGTGTGATGCTATCATGTCACTATGGAGGAAAATCTCTGAGGAATGTTTCCAACACCTTGTAGAATCTATGCCACCAAGAATGAAGGCAAAAGGGGGTCCAACCCGCTACTAGCAAGGTGTACCTAATAAAGTGGCCGGTGAGTGTGTGTAGAATAGTCTATTAAAGCTGAACTCCAGGAATTATAGTACATCCCGCAAAGATTACAAGTTCATAATTTCCACCCCCAGCCCCCCCCCCCCCCCCAGTATGTAAAAACACACAGTCCACAAAGTTAAGGCGGTTTCTTCCAGGACTCACAATTAACATAATGGCGGCATTCTTCCAAGTCTAAGTGGAGGTGACATAATGATGTGAAAGAATGATGGAGAAGCCAATCAGGTATGCTGCATGCACATCTCAGGCCATTTTCAATGCTGACCGGAGGAAAGTGCAGAGCGTCGTTCTCTCTCCACCGATTGGTGGATTTTGCAGGCATCGGCCTCGTGGACCGGCTTCCATGCGGCCTAATGGGGGCGCAAGTACGCCTCCAGCTGTGCACGCCCGCCCCCCAGGAGCGCTCCCGCGAACTGCAGTACATGTACGGCGGTTCGCGCTGCTGAGCCAGCCTGCCGCAGTATATCTGCAGCAGGCAGTCGGCAAGTAGGGATTGTAAAGTCTCAAGGTTTTTCACCTTAATGCAGTGATAGCAAACTTTGGCACCCCGGATGTTTTAGAACTACATTTCCCATGATTTACAACTACACTGCAGAGTGCATGAGCATCATGGGGAATGTAGTTCCAAAACATCTGGGGTGCCAAGA